>NC_056732.1:515092173-515102173 GCF_019279795.1 Protopterus annectens
CACAGGCAAGGAAAATGGGTAAGGCCCACATTAAGGAATGCCCCATATGTCGGAACTAGCAGCAGTGTCCAGGCCCACAGCACAATTCAATGTGGGCACCTACATAGTGGTATGGCCTTAGCAATACCTGACATCTGCAGATTTGTACAGAGGAAAGACAGAAAGTAGATAGCCAACAGGTTATGCATTAGGATGAATGTTTTGAAAGATAGAAGTCTGAAACTGAAAGGTATGCCATTACTACATGACAGCAGTCCTCAATGACATGTCCAAAAAACATTGTAGTCTACAGTTAATATCAACATATCAGATCAATATCCAATAGGAGATGCATAAAAACATTCATCTCAAGCACGAAGAACAAGATAATTAATACCCAGAGTCCCAGCTTTGCATGCAGGGGTGTATGGTTCTATTACTACAATCTGCAATCTACTCTTACTTGGAAAAGCACTGTTAAAAATACTAACGTAATAATACAATATGTGTTAAACTATTTTTGTTAACCAGTGCACTATAGCTGGTGTAACATGCAAGTGTGACTGCATATAACCTGGTATGCTACCCATGTATAAAACAAATAAAAACAAAAAAGATTGTGGCACTCGCCATGTATACCCAGATGTCCCCTACAGTATAGTAACACAGCTTGCTACTGTAATGACAGCATAAAGAAGCATATTATGAACAGGAAGTTAAATACACTCATTAAAGATGTCATTACCCTACTATTTTATCTGACTGGAATGTGACCAAAGGTTACCAGAGCTGCGCTATGCTGATCAGGTTTAAGCATTGCTTAAATGTAAATGCTAAGCAGATTTGCATACTGGTAAGTGAAGCCTACACAGTGTAAGTGCCTATTTGTTTTTAGATTACCATCTTGCAAACCCAAACAAACAAGCCTAAAGCTGCTCAAAACTGCTTTAATCACTCTGTATACAACAGTCCTTGTACTGCCTAGCAACAAAATAAACATCCCTTAAATGTCTTGAACCCAGAACTGTGCACACCATAGTCAAAGCAATTTACCAGTAAGCCACCTCAGTGTATGGTTTTAGGATGTTTTTTCAAATATACCCTTCTTTACAGCCAGTTTACAATATGGAAGAGACAGTGTGCAATTAGGAAGGATTAGTATCTATAAATATATATATCTGAAAAGAAAGATACATAGAGAGAGAGAGAGACATAGATATGTATGGAGATCTATATATGTGTATAACAATATATAGAAATATTACCAATAAATACTGAGGTGTGTGTGTGTGTGTGTGTGTGTGTGTGTGTGTGTGTGTGTGTGTGTGTGTGTGTGTGTGTGTGTGTGTGTGTATACATATACATATATATCACACACACACACACACACACACACACACACACACACATATATATATATATATATATATATATATGGGTCTACTTAAAAACATCTAAAACCCATAACATCTAATTTCATAACACTGAGACCAGAACATCTAAAACCCATAACAACAAATTTCATAACATCTAACGCTACAAATCACAAGAAAATAGAATCCCCTTCACATATAATGACACCAAACTACCAAACACACTTTTAATTACATTTCTGCAGGGGGGCAAGCCCCCCTGCACCCCCACATGTGTATCTGTATGGCGATCCATATATGTGTATAACAGTATATAGATATATTACCAATAAATATTGAGGTGTGTATGTATGTATATATATATATATATATATATATATATATATATATATATATATATATATATATATATATATATATATACACAGACACACACACACAAAATTTTAGACAAATTACCACCAAGGTATAAACTGCTGAATAATGAGTAAATACCAAAACTGCCAAACACAGCTATAAAGCAGGATAACACAGAATAAAAGTTTCCACAAAATGATGATAGGTCCATAATACTTTATTTGGGTTAGCACTTTCACAAAATCATTTGTTTCTTCAGACCTACAAAGGATATGACATCATCTCCTTATATACACTCTTAAATTCAAATGAACCAATCAAACAACAAATCAGCACCCAATAAACATAATGACAGTAACAATACTATTATTTAAAACCATCATTAAAATTCACTATTACAAATCATAAGTTTATATATATTTTTTTAAATATTAAACATGTAAAAGCATATAAAAACAAAAAAAATATATAGAAAATCAAAAATAAAAATTATTTCGTAAGTCTCTTATCCCTGAGCCTTGCCATAATAGCAATATGGTCATTAAGACCATTACCCAGATGTGCCCGAAGATTAATGATCCATCTAAGTTCTGCATTCTCATTCCTATTAGAAATATCCCCCAGTCATTCTCCCTCTGCAATAAGTTCTAAAACACTGAACCTAAAACTATGTGACTCACCTAGCTCAATAGTGTACTTGGCTAGGGCACTATATATATGACCTCTCCGATAGCAATATAAGTGATCCCTAATCCATTCACGTAGCCTCCTGTTGGTTTTACCAACATAGAATGAGCCACAACAGGTACATGTAGCTAAATATATAAGATTTTTACCATTACAGTTTGCTTTACACTTAAACCTGAATACCTGTCCTGTGTCTGGATGTTTAAACTCTATCCCATCATTGATGTATCTACAAAAATTACAGGACCCACATCTAGATGTTCCTTCTACAGATACCAACTGTTCACTATAAGGGTTCATTCTCGGGTAGCATAGTCTCCGTTTAAGATTCCTCATATTCTTAAATGTAAAATGTGGTTTATTACCGACTATATCTATAATTTGCCTGTCGGTCCTAAGTATCCTCCAATTCTTCTGCATAATTCTTCTAATTTCACCATGATCCCTAGTGAATGCAAAACTAAAGGGGACACCCTTCATTTCACTTTTACATGTAACAAACTCTACGGATTTAGAAAAATACGATCGAGCCCTCCCCTTACGCATTCCTTGAACCTCACTTGTGAAGTTATCCACTGTTTCACCTGAATAACCTCTCTTAATAAAATCCTTTCATATCCTATCAAATTCACTACATAAATTCATATCTCTGTCAATCTTGAGCTACTCATAACCTGTCCTTTGACTAAGTTGTTAAACACATGGGTAGGATGCATACTTGTTTGATGTAAATAGGATGGTCATTGACAATCCTTAGCATATCTCTCAGTATGTATAAAACCATCAGAATCAAAACTAATCTTAACATCTAGAAATTCAGTAGCACCTGATGAAATCTTGCCAGAAAAACTCAAAAACCCACAACTGTGATTCCTGTCAGACATAAGAGCTCATTCTCACTGTCCTTCCACATAACATATAAATCATCTACAAACTGCCTATAGAACAAAAGATGCTGTATAGCCAAAGCATGCAGAAAGAAATACTGACATTCCCATTCAGCCATCACCATGTTGGCATAGCTATTGTCACATGATGTGCCCATAGCTACGCCCAACAACTGGTGATAGTATTGCCCATTGAATAAAAATACATTATTCTCAAGCATTAGTGAAAGCAACAAACATATTAAATCAATTTTGCTTTCAGAATATGAAATGTTTCTTACAAGGAAACTCCTGACCATCATGTTTCCCTCTTTGTTAGGGATCACTGTAAACAAAGACGTGACATCATATGTAGCCAGTAAACAGCCCTTCACTGCTGAACCATTAGTCTCTATATAACAGTATAAATCCTGTAGCAAATGCTTAGTGTCACGCAGTATAAACTCATACTTATTCAATACAGGCCGTAGATGTTTCTTAATATATATACTGAGCGGCTCAGTGAGACAACCTCCACTGGCTACTATGGGCCTGAAAGGTGGAATCAACGGGTCTTTATGAATTTTTGGAAGACCCTGAAAAATGGGAATCAGCGGTTTCTCAACTACAAAATATCTAAACATTTCTTTTGTCATCAGGCCATTTTCCACATATTGCATTAAAACGTTTGTCATATCATCTATCATTTTATGAATCTCCATCATTGAAATTGTTCTTATAGACTCAGTATTAATAAAGCAGTTCTCTGGCTTTCAGTGAGATTATTATGTTGTTTATTTCTATACTTCAAAGTACTCATAAATCAGTCTCACATACTTTTTAAAACATTTCTAATGTGAAGTTAAATTGTGGATTATAGGCACTCGGTTTTCTAAAGACATTCTCAACAACATTCTCTAAACCATCTTCACCATCATTTTTAAACATCAGTTTTAGTTGTACATTCCGCAGAGTCAATTTCAAGTCAATCAATGCATCAGCAATGTTCGAAGATGCACTAGGAATAAAAGATATGCCCATATTAAGGACATTACGTTCACTAGAGGTAATATACCTGTGAAAAATGTTCCAAACTAAGTCATTATCTGTGTCTCCCACATCTTCTTCAGCATGCTGTTGTTGCCTCGTGGTTTGGATCGTCTTTTGAATCTCCCTCATTGGTCCGGTGACCCAGTCAATTGTTTCCATTTGTTCCGAATCTGAAAAGGCAGAGAAGAAGTTGGCTGTAAGGTTGTAGAGCCACTCTTCTGTCTAACGACCAAGTTTTGCTCATTGCTCAGGTGTGAGCCATTAACCAACAGCTCTTCAGATGTCAACCCCTCAACACACGATGAGTGTAGATTCTCCGTTAAAGGTGTCTCATACACCGATGATTCATTCTTAATGACAGGAGATGTAGCCAATGGAATCACTGCCGTGGAAACTTGTTCATTCATGACTCCTTGATTCAGTCTATTAGTAGGCTCTCTATGTGCATGCCCATTGCTAGAGTCTGCACTAAGGGAATCCCCAGGAGGAACATTCCTATTAATAGGGCACATTTGTTGATTACCAGCCGAGGACTGTGACAAGCCATGATTATTTATATATCACACACACACACACACACACACACACACACACATATATATATATATATATATATATATATATATATATATATATATATATATATATATATATACACATATATATCTATATATATGGGAAAACTTCTAAAACCCATAACATCTAATTTCATAACACGGAGACCAGAACATCTAAAACCCAAAGCATCGAATTTCATAACATCTAACACTACAAATCACAAGAAAATAGCATCCCCTCCACATATAATTACACTAAACTACCAAACACACTTTTTACTACATTTCTGCAGAGATAGCAGTAATGAATCAATTTTATCAAACTGTTGTTCAACATACTCAATAGAAACCATTTTATAGTATTCATTATCAGTTAAATCCGCTTCTATTCTTAGTACATATTCAGCTTCCTCCATTAGTACTACACCTGTACCTTTGTCAGCTCACATTATTCTTAATGACTTGTCAGTAAAAAGGGATCTGAGTTCAAAAGTCCCCTTATGTGCCAAATGAAACCATTTGTCTGTATTCACGTTATTGCACACTTTTCTTATATCCTTTTCACACACATTAAGGAAAGTAGACAGTGTGCTGTCTAGAACTGGGTTAAACAAACTCTTTTTTTTTTAACTGTACAGATTCAGCATTATTATTTACTGTTATTTGAGAATCAAACAGTTCATCTTCAGAGTCACTGTCAGCAAAATAACACCTGAGGTTTAGCTTTCTCACTAACAAACGTAAATCAAGAAGAACTTCAGCCACAGAGGCTCTCTGCACTGGTATGTAAGAAAAACCTCTGTTTAACAGGGTGAAAAATATTCTGCAGACAAGGATCTGGATGTCAGATTAAACACAGCATTGTCATTCACATTTTGCAAAGCTATATGGGAGGTATTAACAGAAGCAGACTGCTCTGCAACTGTATTATGTGCAGAACTTGTACTACTTAGTGCATATTCCTGGCATAACTGCGTGTTGTCATAGGGCTCCCCAAATCTCGATATCTCCAGTTGACTCTACCCCTTCCTTTACTGCCCCCTCTCACAGCACTTCACCCTCTCCCTCCTCTCTGAGGGGAGAAAGCCATTCTGTCTGAAGATAAACTGCTCTGAGGTAAAAAAGGCTGCTGATTAACATTAAGATTTTGAACAACATCTGTATTGCTGTTACTATAAACACCTGGGCAGGGTGGGGATGGAGGTGGAGGAGACACAGGAGCTTCTTTGCAATTAACAGGAGTGTTGCAGTAGAGTATGGAAAAGCAGGTCTCCTTTGAACATACTGCAAGGGTCTTCCTGAGGTGGATAAGACAGGATAAGCTGTTCATGAACTGCATTGCCTCAAATCCCTCTGCAGCTTATTATTTTTAGTCTAAATATTTTCAGATACATGCCTTGAGACCCTGTGAGCAATATTGTCAAATAGGGATCTGCATATATTAACTTCTGGATGAGATAAAACTTCTTCATGCAGACTAGAAAGTGCTTCAAGTCTGATGATGTTATGATTTATGAGAATTTTAATTGTTTGCATCCCCATATCATTAAATAATTCATTCAATTCCAAATATAATGGAGAGTCTGCTGTAGTTCTATTTGAATACTTATACATGTGCCGTCCCTGTGGCACAGTATTATGAGAAATACAGGCTTCCAAGTACATGTTGTCATAAGTTATATTTTTATATACCATATGAAGCCTTTCCAGTGTGTAAATTAAAGACTTACAGTTCTGCTGTCTTCATAAACCATTCAGACGCTCAGCCTGCTGGTTCTATGAATGGGTTAACTGCGAGTCTCCTATAAATGTATTAGATAAATTATCCAAACTCAGAAAATGCAGCAAAGAGTCCATTTGAAGATCTGTATGTGATGCACTAGTGGAAGAGCTTTGTGAAAAATCCTGAGACTAATCCTGTGAAGAATCCTGTATTGACATAGGCACTTCTCTTCTTCTATCAGTAAAAACACCCCTTCCTGCTTCGCCAATGTGTTCATTTAGAAACTGCTGAAATCTGCTCAGTAGCATTTGGTTTCTGTCATTAGACTCCGATAACGAGTCTATCAGGTCCATGAAATTTCATGGAACAGTGTGGGGAGAAGCATTAAAGCTAGACTGGCCATCCATGCCCTGTTCTGTGTTGTTGTTATTATCTTCATTCATAGCTCCTAAGCCAGAAGAATACTAATGCCAATAAAACCAACAAGCTGAAAAACAAAGAAAGAACTTTACACTGGCAAAAACATTTCTACAGCTATATGAAAAAACAACACCAGAACCAGTAATTGAACGTGCTTATGTTCTTTTAATATGTAAGATCTTCTTCAGAAATAAGAATGTACAAAGAAAATCATCAAATATATATTACATATCATATGGCAATAAAGCAGTAAAACAGTAACAGCCAATGAAGTAACCCTATCCTTCTTTAAATATGCACATATCATTATATGGTAATGAAGTGACCTGAAAAATCATGTACAATATATAGCATACAGCAAACTAGTGAAAAGTGAGTCTGTCATGTGACTCAGGTAAGCCATTTTCAAAGCACATTTTAAATTATTATGATTCAAACCAGGAGCTGAATCCGCTCCCAGTAAAAGTTGCCATTTTAGTTCCTTAACCTCCAGAAGAGTAGCATATTCACCAAAAAACAGTTCTACTTGCTGTAATACTAAAAACAGAAATTTTTCAAAATTAGTACAAGTTAGCAAACGCCTAACTAGTGCATTTCGAGAGTCAGAACTTCTGATAGCCCTACAATGTTCTTTTATTCTCTCTGACAGTTTCCTGCAAGTCTTTTCCACAAGGACAAGAATTACAAACTACAGCATGAACCAAATTAGTAGATGAACAGTCAAAATGATGGGCAAATGTAACTTTATAGTCATTGTGTACAAAACTGTAGCAGTTCCCTTTGAAAATAAACTTGCAACAAAAACATGTGCCACACTTGAACATGCTAGGTGGGTCAGTAATATTTCTAACAGAATTTAACACCAGTGCTGAGTCTCTGTTCTCAAGTGAATTTCTAGTTGTTTTAGTCTTTTTATATGCAAACAATGGCGAATCCCCTAACAAGTTAGACAAATTCTATGAACTAGTAACAATGTTCCAGTTGTGAGAGATGACATCCCTGATACATTCCATATTCCTGCAAATAAGTATCGGGAAACTCAACATCCTGCCTGGAAAAGCAGCAGTATTATTTTGTTTAGGTGTAAAACCAGAGTGAAGAATGGGCTGAAATTTATTGTGTCTGTCTCTAGCCACTTCCTGAGCCACACTAGACACAAGATACTTAGGGTAACGTTTTTGCGAAAACAGATTACACAAAAAGTCCATCTCAACATAAAAAGTAGTATCCATGCTAACCAGTCTGGAGAGTCTAATGAAATGACCACTTAACACATTCCTTTTGATGTAGAATGGGTGTTGGCTGGTAAAATCTAAAAAGTTGTTACAATGGGTTTCCTTTCTGAAAATGTTAGAGACTATGCTCCTGCTGGTGACATCAATAAAAATAGAAGTATCAAGAAAGGAAACAGTGTTACCAGAACCTGATTTAACAAATTTCAAAAAACTAATACTGTCACTCATGGCTAGTAAGACATCTTCCAGCCTTTGGCAGGGCCCACCCATGTAAAAAGGATGTCATCAATATAATGGTGGTATAAGGGGGTGTCCTGGAACCCCAGTAAATGAACAAGAGTATCTACTTCACAAGTAGCAAGTAGAAGATTGGCATAGTGTGGAGCCATTTTCGAGCCTATGGCTACCCCTTTAATTTGCTGATACACTTTGCAATTGAAATGGAAAAAATTATTGCACAATACTGTTTCTATTAAAACACTTAAAGTCATAATCCTGGTATATCCAAAATTTGCATAATTTCTAAGGTATTTTTTTCACATTTTGCAACCCTTCCTGATGTGGAATATTAGTATACAAGGACACAACAGCTAGTGTAACAAAACAGCAGTTATTAATGTCTAAATTCACTATAATATATATATATATATATATATATATATATATATATATATATATATATATATATATATATATGGGTCTAGGACAGTCTACCAAAAGACTGTTTCACCGAAAGTGAAACAGGCTGTCACAGTTTCGCAAAAGCACTTTTTAATGTGAAAAGTGCTTTCGTGAAACCTTCGTAAAGGTACAGGGAATCAGGGGGAAGTGGTAGTGGGTGAGATCAGACTACAGTGGGGATAAGGGAATATTCCCTTTTCCCTACTGTAGTGCGAACTCGGAGTGAGAATATAAAAGTAGGGGGGTGTGGGGGGGTGCAAGGGGGCAAAGCCCCCCTGCGTAAACATGGTGTGTGTGTGTTTTTCTTTTTGTTTTTGTGTATGTGTGTGTGTGTTTTACCTTCCGTTTATTGAAACTGCTTTTTCGGTGAAAGCAGTTTCAGTAAACGGTGTTCGGTGGGGTTGGATTCGAACAGTTGGTCTTTCGATCAACTGCCCTAGAGCCATACATATATATATATATATATATATATATATATATATATATATATGTATATATATAAATATATACAAAATAAAAACTAGAAAACTGACCAAAAAAAGACACAAATAAAAATAAAACTTCCATGCATCAATTTAAATTTTCATTCAGTCCTGGAGCAGAGTCCGCATTTAACAATAATTGCCAGTTTAATTCTCGGACTTCAAGCAGTGTATCAATATCATTAAAGAAAGAATTCACATGCTCCAACACAAAGAAATGAAATTTAGTAAAACCTGTGCAACTTAAACTATGTTTAGCAAGTGCATTTTTCTGATCACGGCTCCTAATAGCTGCACAATGCTCCTTAATACAAGCCGAAAGCTTTCTTGAAGTCTTACCAATGTAGAAACAGTGGCACTTTATGTAAACACTACTGTATACTACACATGAAGTATTACAGTCAAAATGTTCTGAAAATGTAATAGTCTTAGTACAATGTCGAAATGTGTAAGATAAACCAATATAAATGTAAACACAGGCTACAAATTTATTGCAGGAAAACATGCCCGAGGCCAAGACTGTGTTAAGAGGTCTTTCAAGCAATATAGGAATAGCCCAGTTTTCAAAGGAAAACCGCAAAGAACATGTC
>NC_056732.1:515104673-515196948 GCF_019279795.1 Protopterus annectens
TCAAAAAGAGTACCTTGGAGCCCCCTACTGTCCCCATGGTGAGATTTATTCAAATGTACAGCTATAGGACTGTTGTCTTTCTTATTAGTAATATGTCTCAGATGTTCTAACAGTCTTGTTTTAAAACATGTGTTACTCTCCCCCACATAAAATATGTTACAAGGGCACCTAAGATCATTCTGTATAGACCAATCTCTTGAATGTACAGACTTCAACATGTTTTCCAGCCTTTCCCCTTAGCAGGAATGACAGCACTAAACAATGATAGACAAGTATACCTATCAACCTCCTACTGTATAACATCTGGACAAAGCCTGACATAATTGGTGGATAGAGGCCCAAATACATGGCCATACTTGAAATATTGCTTTTATACACTGAGAAAGTTCCTGGTGTTACAGGGTTTGTTGTAACATGTCTTTTCTGAGAGTTATAAAGTCAGAAAAACAAATGGATGTTACCATTTACAGAATGCAGTCACCAGAGTATGCTACTGATTCACCAAGGACAACACCTGTCTGGGGAACAGACCAAACATAACAGGCTAACCTGTGGCCATTATGTGGGCGGCCCTACAGTTGAGAGCTATGATGCAGAGATAGAACTTTGTCAGACTGAAACCCATAAAGAAGTAGCATGTGCTGACAAAACCTGTTAAACTAGCAGTATTCCAAACATGTAACAACAATACTCACATTCTGCACCTAAGTCTTGAACCTTCTCCACCATTTAGTTGGCTTGTCTCCACAAGTCTTGTTGTAAGAGGTAATAGCTCACACAACTCCAGGATGTATTCCTCACAAGTAAGGTAAAGGGCCAATGCTCACATGGAGTACTCAATTATAGGAGTGTGTTGCCATGTCATTGGCTACTGGAAGAACTGCACAGCTGCTCTGCATGCAATTAGCAAGTGGGGAACACCAATAGGTGCACAGGCCATCACCTGGTCATGAGCATCACCTACAAAAGCCATGCTGCCACCTATTCAAGCCAGCTCTATCGCTGTAGTGCAGAGAGAGAGAGAGAGAGAGAGAGAGAGAGAGAGAGAGAGAGAGAAAGAAAACAAATAAAACATAAACTGGAAAAGAGTAGAACAAAGGGTAAGTGGAACATGTAAGCATGTAATTGAATGCAGTAGTTGGTCTATAATAATGAGAAATATGATTTAGAAGAATATGTCTCAACAAGACTTGCTGTACTAATGTCCTGCTGAACAGTTGCTATGGCCATAACATCTGGCCTTCTCTGCAGTGGGAGAGATCACCGCCATACCTCTCAACTGTACAGATATTCACAGAATGTCCAGATTTTCACATCATAGTTTTTTGTCTCTTCCTCCTGAAATCTGTATTTTTCTGCCAAATAGCTGAGGATTGAAGTCATCAAGTAATGACAAACACTTGAGTTTAAGACTCCACATCTTTAAGAATATTCACGGTAATGCAAAATGTATCATTCTACAAACTTCCTATATTTGCAACAGTATTTAAAGTCTGTCCCTATTTATCTCCTCATCATTTTAAGCTTTGTCCAGATGTGATGCTCTAAGAGGTTGTGAGGTAGGATCACAGCTCAGGAGCCTCACTCACCCTGGGAAAGGACAGCTCATATATGACAACCACTGGTGTGTCTGTTAAACAGTTGTAACTGTGCCACTGCTAGGTCAGTTAATGGGATGCTGTCCATATCCATATGTTAGCTATGGATGAGTATGGCACATTTGTCTTGTAAAGCTAAGAGACCTATATAGGGCATGTGCATAGTAAAGTACTGTTGCAGACATGTGTGTTGAACTGCATGTGATATATTGAATTAATAACATTCAACTGTACAGTGTTCTGCTGGACAATAAGCAAATTTGTGACTATCTATGGTCACATACACATATATCTGTGTTATGTCAGCCAAACCATTCGCAGGTCTGTGAGCAATGACATTGCAACTTAATAGCCTACTTTTGACTGTTAGACATCTTCCACGTTATCACAGTGATGTCAAAGCCTACTGTGCAATCAACATATTAATGTATGGTTCAGCTATATTAATACAGTATCAATATTAATGTCCCTTTTGTCACCCATTTATGTATGCCATTGTCCAGACGTACCGCTATACCAGGTTGAGATGTATGATTGAGCAGCAAGACTGTAAATATAGTGTGCCATACAAACATAGAGCAGAAATGTATACTAGGTATCCCCTGAGCACATGTATATATGCAACTGTTCACCAGGAATGCACAAAACTAATCACATGGCTTTCAAGCAGTCAGGTACATAGTCTGTGCATGTTGCACATGTGTGTAATATCAGTGTCAGTGCATACAACAGACATAAATGTGTACAGCTACTGGTTGTTGCATTACCCTGACACTGATGTGGGTACTAGAGTAAGCATGATTATCAAGTAGTAATCATAGAAGTGTCCAACTGTGTTATGACCCTCTGTCCATGCCTACCACTATCAGTTATATCAACACCTATATACATTGGATATCACAAGTGTGCACACCCAGGTTTGTGTGATGTATGACAATCAGACCACAAAAGATAATTTCATATGTTTTCTCATCTTGAATGTGACTCCTAACCTGTTCAATTCTACTGAAAAACAATCAAAGGTGTTTCTAGGAAGGTGAGCAATTATTGCCAAGTGAATATGTGCCATTATTTTAGAGTGTCCAAACCAAGACAAATGAATGCTGTAACCATATCAAGAGGTGCATACACAACATATCAGTTTAAGGGTGTGCACACTCATTCAACTGGCTTATTGTACAGATTATTTCCATGTTTTCACAGACCAGATTGTTATGTTTTCAGTTGAAATGTACAGGCTATAGGTCACATTAAATGTGTGAATTGTTTTGAAATGAGTTATCGTGGTGTCATGTTCCAGTTGCACAAATGCCAAGCATTGTAACAGGGGTGTGTACCCTTTATATCCACTGTAGCTATATGGACTCAGCAGTACCTGGCCTGTATAACCAGCCTCCACCAAGGTAGAGTAATCCCCTTTGGTGTACACAGCAATACACAAACCACATAATAGGTTGCTATATTGGCTGTACAAGGACACATAGGTGCAGGCAACAACTTGGAACAAGTCTACCTCTAACTGAGTAAGCATGTAAGTTCACAGGTGACTTCCTCTAAGACTGACTATGACTACAAATCAGACATATCCACACCACCAAGAAGAATTGCAACAGTGTCTCCACATATGTTGTCAGTCTCAGAAGAAACAACACAATTCACGCTGTACTGGGGGTAAGGAACACTTCATACACCCATGCCATGGATGTAGGCAACCTGCATTAGACAGGTTAGGTGAGAACATCGCCACCCTGTCCACCCCAGTTGTACAGGGAGATATGCACATCAACCACACTCTTCCCCACAGCAATGGTGAGCATGTACATATTGCCTACTGATGACAACAACAGCATATCTCCATGGGGCATAATAACATCACTGTCTGCCTCCTACATGATCTCAGGCATGTGCTCACAGTGCCATCACACACCACAGTCAAACACAGACCTACCACCATCTACCCACCATCCACATGGAAGATGGCCACTGACAACCCTCTACACAGAAATCAATGGAGAATAGAAGATTATGCAATCAAGTGTCCAACACTGGGGAGAATAAGATAGCTCAGGGCCAGGAGTGTAATGCAAGTTGCTATAGCCATGATAGCTTGGAGGGTTATGGTGTAGTGTGGATTATTTGCAAGTAATATCCGCTGTTGATATGCAATTTGATAACCATATGAGGTCCTGTGACCTTTTTTCTGTTTATGTCTTCCTGGTAACATGCAGAGGGCTCGCCTACCAGCATTCCCTGTTGGAGAAACTGACAGCATCACCCAATATGTGATTGAACATTATGCCCTGTTATTTGTACGTTGAGCAGAAGATTTGTGGGAGAGGACCGCCCTGTGGAACAGTCTGGTCCACAGGGTAAATGATGCTGGCCTGCATAGCAGAACTTATGAGCAGGTGCAACATCAGGCCACCGACCTCATCCACCATGTCCGTCAGTGGGCTGCTGCTGTAGAGAGGAACCAGTTAGCCACAGGTGGGGGCCAAGCCATCCAGTCCCCACTGACACCCACCGAGGAGCTCCTTGCCAACCTTGGGGCACCCGCCTAATGCACAAGCCATGAAGCTGAGGAAAGCATTGTGGAGGTGGGTTGGACAGGAGCATACATGTAAGAGCCGAGTGGGGATTAGTACACTAATGTATCAGACATACATGTATCTATATTGTATCTACATCCATGTGTCAGGTCCTATTGTAGTTGTGGATGGGGCTTTCTAATGCACAGAGTTGCACATCTATGGTGAGGACAAAACATTGTGTATTATTGGGGTTAGTACTGTAAATGTGCAGACATGCTGCATCCATCCTCTACCAAGGGCACATGTGAGTCTGCTGACAATACTTCCCTCTCACAACTACCTAGGGCTCTCTGGTCTGCATATGGGACAGCAGCCTGAAGCTGGTGAGTATGACATTGTCCTGTTGTTGCTTGGCAATACTCCAGACATGTGAAGGACATGCAATTTACCATGCACACAACCACCAGTAATAGCTATATTGATTTATATAATACCTATATTGCTCTTTGTGCATGTTCACTTGTGCTAGGATTAACTGCATTGCATCACAGTGGTCACCACTGGGGCCTATCTGACATGAATTCAACTTTCCTGTAGCATACCTCACAACTTGTCAGTACCAAGATGTCTGGACAGAGACCAGCAAAATGGGCTGGACAAATAGACTAAGGTAGGGACATGTGTGACACACTAATGGTATACAGTGGATATAAATTGCATACACACCCCTGTTAAAATGCAAGGTGTTCCTGTTACATACTAATTAGGACCACAATATGTCAGTCCACACCTCTTCCAGCCTTTACTGTGACACATAACATGAACAGTTCTCTTGTAAATCCAAGCATCTGGACTCATGTATTGCACCTACAAGGCTGGCCACCTGTGAGGGTGGCAGACATCATATCAGTATGATGTTTCAGTCAGGTATGATACCTCATGCTGCCATATGGGTCAGTACACTCACTGTGGCCTATTTGGCTACAATATCACATACATGGGCATTGTTAAGGCACACAGACAACTTCCAACCATGTATAGGTTGCAAACATATGGATATTATACAAACATCTGTACAGAGGACTGTAAATTGGTTTAACCTGCTGCATGTGAGAAAGATGCTGTTATCACACTATATAAAGTAATGGCAGTGGGAGGTGGTCACCAGCCATGTATGGTACACACATCAAAATGGTATAAATCACACAAGATATGATACTCACACACACAATTGCCAGCATTGGAATT
This sequence comes from Protopterus annectens, assembly GCF_019279795.1. Lineage (NCBI taxonomy): Eukaryota > Metazoa > Chordata > Ceratodontiformes > Protopteridae > Protopterus > Protopterus annectens. Next base: position 515,110,051 of record NC_056732.1, read on the forward strand.
AGAACTCCTGCCTATCTAGGTATTTCTACTATAGTGCTACACAGTTATCAGACACGCCACAGTGCTTATACATTTCCATTTGGTCCAAAGGTACTTCTAAGGTGGATGACATCAACAGGACTACTAGATTTGGGTGAGGGGAAGTGTGAAGGGTAGTACACAAGTCAAAAAGGGTATAAGCCAGACAGTACATGATTCACACACACACACACACACACACACACACACACACACACACACACACACACACACACACACACACACACACACACTTGCCAGTACTGAGGTCCACAGGTTCATTGCTTCATAGGTGTGTAGTAGGTGAATGGGCCTGAATGCTCTATATGGCTAGCCCAAAGGACTATCCTGGCATCAGGCCACATGACAATAGTTCCCCAGTGTTGCTCATGAGTAGAGTGGTCCCCAGGGATGGGTATTGTATTCCTCATCCACTCATCTGGATTTCTATTGTTGGTGGCCAGTGATGTGCACTGCTTCACATGTATGTGATTTATATTCCATAACATGGACAATGTCTGGGTTGTGCACAAGTCCCACATGCATGTTCTTTGAAGTGTGGAAGTGTGCTTGAGGTATCTGGGTCATGTTGTGTGGACAAATTGGTCTCGTCAGATGTAGCATTTCTGACCTAGTTTGGTGAAACATGGCTGTAACTGAGGTAGTGATTGCACCTACATAGACAGTATGATACGGGGATTCATTGGAGTTTTTGGAGTCTGTCCATACAGGGCATGTGTATAAGGCATGGTATTCCCTTTTTGGGGTAAGTTTGCAGACTCTACAGTTGTTGCAGGTGTCCAGTGGGGAACATGGCAAAAGGGCCACTGTACACATTGACTGGGCTACTGAGGGGATGGAACAGGATGCCATGTCTTTTTACTTGCTGGATAACACACAGTCAGCAGATGTAACAAATCAAAGTACTTTCTGATGTCAGTGGCACTGTTGTGGTCAACAGGCAGCTGACTGTCAACCTGTGTTCCCCATTGTGTTATAATAACGTCACTGTTCAGTGGACTACCACCAATGTATTACTTCATGTGAGCCATGGTGTAACCAAAGGTAATGGTGGCACATCTCTTGGCATTGAGGTAATGCCCAGGGTTCTGACAACAGTCATAGGTGTCAAGTGGCCTTTGGGGTGTGATGTCAACATCACATGGATTGGGAATGCTACCACCCACCTTACTGTTGCATGCAAACATTATCAGCCAGGGTGCCTTTGTGTTCTGCTGCACCTCAGAAGTGTAGATCCCAAACATGAGAGTACATGGGTCCATACCCTGTGTGACACCAATCTGGTCATCAGTTTGACATGGAGTCCACTGCAATCACACCGTGGGCACTATCTGTGAGGCAATTTGCAGGAGAATTACTGATATAGTGGTTGCTGCCTAGCCAAGTGTGTTTGTGCATGATTCCTGGGTGGACAGTGGTCTCTGAGTTTTAGAAGGGTTGCCTATATTGTTAACTAATCCATACTGTCACATAGTCATTGCACTTGGCACTACACATTTAGGGCTATGGATTGTCTACATCAACCTCTACGGTGTTTGACAACTGTTGACTTTATAATGTGGACATTGGGACATATACTAGGTCCTCAATATAATAATTTAGCAAAGCCCACCCTCCATGGATTCTGTTATTACACAATCACACCAACACCCACACAGGATACTGATGACAAACAGACACACACACACACTTTCCAGTACAGAGTTTCGAACTCCTACCTATCTATGCATTGCTACTACAGTGTTACGCATTTATCAGATGCACCATGGAGCTTATAGGATGGATGTTGTCCCAAGGTACTTCTAAGGTGAGGAACATCACCAGCCCTTGTAAATACTGGCATTGGGTGATGTAGTGGGTGAGAGATTTGATAAAATATTTTACCATACACACACATTTACATTTTCCAGGAGTGAGGTTCAAATCTTTATCTAACTGTTTTCAGACCTTTGTGTTACACATTTACCACACGCACCACTGACCTTACATGGTTTAGTGTTGCCAACAGGTACTTCTAAGGTGAATGATATCTGCAGGACTGCTAAAATCAGGCACTGAGAAATGTACTGGGTGTAAATGGGGCCAAAATCTTTAAGGTACAGATATATATATATATATATATATATATATATATATATATATATATATACACAAACACAAACACTTGCCAGGAATGAGATTCAAACCCCTATGTATGTAGTTATTGCTATGCATTTATCACATGCGCCATTTATCACATGCTTATAGGCAAAAGAGTCTCCAAGCATACCTCTAAGGTGAGTGACATAAGCAGCAGTGCTAAAGGAGGGGTAAGGGAAGTGTAGTGAGTGTGAATGGCCTCAAAATCAAGGTCTCTACAAAGACACACACACACACATTTTCATAGTTGTCAGGACCAGGATTAGAACTCCTACTTAACTAGTTTGTTACATTATAGTATTACACAGCTATTGCAAGTGCCACAAAGCTTATAAGATAGAGAGCTGTCCAAAGGTATCTTTGAAGGTGAGTGACAGCAGCAGTGTTAAAGGAGGGGTAAGGGAAGTGTAGTGAGTGTGAATGGCCACAAAATCAGATCTCTACAAAGACACACACACTCTCTCACACAAATACACACACATTTTCACAGTTGCCAGGACCAGGATTAAAACGCCTACCTAACTAGTTTGCTACACTATAGTATTATGCAATTATTGCAAGCACCACAGTGCTTATATGTTGGAGAGCTGTCCAAATGTATCTTTGAAGGTGAGTGACATCAGCAGCAGTGCTAAAGGAGGGGTAAGGGAAGTGTAGTGAGTGTGAATGGCCTCAAAATCAAGGTCTCTACAAAGACACACACACACACACACACACACACACACACACACTTTCACAGTTGCCAGGACCAGGATTAGAACTCTTACTTAACTAGCTTGTTACATTGTAGTATTACACAGTTATTGCAAGTGCCACAGAGCTTATAAGCTAGAGAGCTGTCCAAAGGTATCTTTGAAGGTGAGTGACATCAGCAGCAGTGCTAAAGGAGGGGTAAGGGAAGTGTAGTGAGTGTGAATGTTCACAAAATCAGGTCTCTACAGAGACACACACACTTTCTCACACAAACACACACATTTTCACAGTTACCAGGACCAGGAGTAGAATTCCTATCAAACTAGCTTGCTACATTATAGTATTACGCAGTTATCGCAAGTGCCACAGAGCTTATATGTTGGATAGTTGTCCAAAGGTATCTTTGTAGTGAGTGACATCAGTAGCAGTGCTAAAGGAGGGGTAAGGGAAGTGTAGTGAGTGTGAATGGCCACAAAATCACGTCTCTACAAGGTCACACATGCACACTCTCTTACACAAACACACACATTTTAACAGTTGCCAGGACAGAAATTAGAACCTAACTAGCTTGCTACACTATAATATTGCACAGTTATCACAGTTATCATAGAGCTCATAGGATTGCAAGCTGCCCAAAGGGTTATTTCAGGGTGTGACATCTGCAGGAGTGCTAAAGTATGGCAATGGAAATTGTAATGAGTGTGAATGGCCTCAAACACATTCATCTAGAAACACACACACACTCACACACAACTTTACATTTGACAAGACTGGGATTACAATTGCTACATGGATACATATTTGCACTATAGTGTTAACACAGTTATCATAAGCACCACTGAGACTATAGGGCTGAGGGTTAACCAGAGGAATTTCTACAGTGAATGACATCAGCACATCATGTGATATAGGCCAATGGGATGTGTACTGGGTGGGAAAGGCCTCATAATGAGATTCTCTCTCTCGCTGTCTGTCTCTCTCTTCCCCACATCTCTGTGTGCGTATGTTTGACATATTGTATTATGTTGGCCTTAGATATGTGTGAGTATTCCTATCCAGTGTGTGTGTGTGTGTGTGTGTGTGTGTGTGTGTGTGTGTGTGTGTGTGTGTGTGTGTGTGTGTGTGTGTGTGAGTGTGTGTGTGCACAGGCATCTGCGAATAACGGATATCTGTAGTCCACTGTGTTGTCAGACATGGGCTTCATTTCTCTAAGTGTAGGAGCATGCCCAGTATGACCTTCTATATTCCGTGTGTGCATCCATTCAAGGGAGAGTTGTACTCCATTTCAGGGTTTTGTGTGCTAGAGCTACACCTAGCAACCTGTTTCTGCAGGATATCTGTAGATAGGTTGCCAATATGGAGACACAATGGGCGTAACATACGGGGGATACTGTGACTATTGCTGTCTGTGCTGCTTGTGTAACATGGTTGGTTGTAGCATAGATTTTCTGACATATGTATTATTTTACACTGTGATGTATCATGTCATCAACTGCTGACAGTTATCATTCTTTGCTCACAGTTATTTACCAGGGAAATACAAGATGACTGAAGCTGAGATCAATATTCTGAGGTATATAGACTACACATTCTGGCACACTCCTGCCATTGTGGAGGGGTAGCTACAGACAATAGACTGCTGGTTCTGTGTAAATGGTGCAGCACCTTGTTAGTATGTTGGCTGGGGATCCCCTTCTTGTGCTTTTCTCAACTTAACAGAATGACCATATCCTGCTGGGGCCATACCTCTCAGCTGTACAGATACACCCAGGTTATCCTGAGGCAGGACTCATATATCTGGTCAGTTTACCTTCACATTGTGGTTTACAAGCAGTTATGTGGCTATTCATTCATGGGTTTGCAGTCAGGGGGTAGTATGGGTGGACATTAGAGTTTCAGACTTCACACACTTCATAACATACATGCTTCTACACCCCCCTGTTATTCTCTCCTCTTTTTCAAATTATGAAAGCAATATCTCAGAGGTATCCCTATATTTGGGCCTTTATCCCAGTAGTATTTATGGTCTGTTCCACAGTTCTTGCAGTAGGACATGGGGAGGCATGCTACTGGCATTTGACAACATCGCCTTGCATTTGTTTTCTGTTTATGTGTTAGGTTGTTAGTTAGGATCCCCTGACATTCCATACATTGACACTATGGATGAGGCATGGGCCCTTGCCAGAGGTCTGTAGGCCATTTGAGATTGCTGCAGGCCATCTGTAGCAAGCTACTGCATTCTGTCACTCATACGTTCCCAGGCTGCAAGCCAGTGGATTACCCTGGGGTGACAGTGGTAAGTGGTTGAGGTGCTCCTGTCAATCCTTCCTGCTCATACTGATCCACGAGTCTGGATGTGGTCAGGTTGCTTCTTACAGCTAGGGACACACCTGCATGGGACACCTATTCAGTATGCAGCATCATGTATGTATTCCCATACAGAGATGGGGTCACACTGTACTCATTCCCTACAGCAAGTATATGACCTGTGATAAACCTGTGGCTGATGGTGGGGTGAGGTGGGTGCATGTGTGATATGGAAGCTACTGGCAGCTGACTCGCAGATATACCTGGGGCATTCCCCTTATGCTGGCTTGTGTGTGGACATGGGCAGCCTGTCATTACTTTATAACTGTGCCTTTTGTGGTCTGCCAGTGATTGGCCAGACTACCAGTATTCCATACTAGAGGGACAGCTAATGTAATGCTAACGCCTATGTATAATTCAAAAGTTGTGTGCAGTTGACCGTTATTTTATATGCACTCTGTTTAGATTACTTCCACCTGTGTACTGTTTCTATGTATGGGCCCCAGTTCATGGCATGTCCAGCTTTCTGACGGTGACAGATATTGACATCTGGACAGTGAGTATGTACAACTGCTGACATGGGTGTAGCTGAGAAGCAGTGTGGATGGCACTGCAGTTGTTGGAACATGGCCCTGTTGACCACTGTAATGTACCTAAGCCACTGAGACACAACCATCCAGGCCCACATGCTGACTACTTCCAGGCAATATTAAACACACAACAAACTTACCACACTGACCCCTGCATATTGTACACATGCAAGAATGTAGATTAGGACAGCTCTGGCAACCTGTGCTCCAGTGCTATTATTTCTCAAACTTACATGTTACTGCATTTCTACATGGGATTGTGTGTGTGTGTGTGGGGGGGGGGTGCACACCTGAAGACTTTAAACATTTGCAATGACTGTATTGGTATTTTGGTTACTCTTTTGGCTTCCATTTCATATTGTATTGTGACCTATCATGCAGAAAGGAGGCATATCAGTAGAGTACACATGTTACATTTTAATGGCATTAATTTCAGTTTCAGATTTCTTACCCTTCAGAATTAACATGTAACTCCCAGACCTGTTGTGGTATGTCTGTGTAGGACTGGAGGGGGGGGGGTTGTTCACTATTGCCATAATTTGGTGGCTTTAGCCCGGCCTTTCTTTATGGCCATCTACACCTGTCCTGCTGAGTGAGGCTGGTGGTGGGTATGTGACCCTCATTGACATCCATGTGTGTGACCTATTGACACCCACAGTTATTTGGGCCATCACATGTACTGCGGTGGGGGTTGTCACCTTGTGTAGTACTGCCTAGTATGTTAACACCAGTATTTGTTATGGATTTCCTGCTGACCCATATAGGTGTCCACTATCTGCTGCTATCCCATTCAACCACCCAATTCCCTTGCATGCTTGCATCTATAACATACAAACAATTATCAGAACATACTACTCCATTCAGTAATGTATAGGAAGGGTGACTTACCTTGGGCCAGTAATGAGGATGGTGGTGGAGGGATGACTGTCAGCTATACATAGTCACTCCCTACACATGGTGAAGCACAGGTAGTGTCATGTTTGGCATCCCTTTTACTGTATGTGTGAGTTGGAGAGAGGTATCAGTCCCTGGGTCCCTACAGTGTCAGTGTGTGCGTGCTATTTGTTGCCTCTTTGTCAAGGCCTGGGCATACTTGGCATGTCTCCTTCTGCCTACAGCGGCAGGCTCAGGATTTTCCTCCTCCAAGTGCCTCTGTGCCTGTGCTGGCCTTGGCAAAGGTGGGTGGTTGTGTGGCTCTGCCACATGCTGTTCCTGCTGCATCTGTTTCCACAGGATCATATTGTGTAGCATGGCACATACTATGAACATTTGTGTACATGTAGCTGGAGAGTACTGCAAGGCTCCACCGGATATGTCAAGGCAGCAGAATCGTGACTTGAGCATCCCAAACAAATGTTCTACAATAATCCCAACTTGTGTTTGTGTGTGTGCCGCATTATGATGGTCTTGTTCGGTTGAGTGTACATTTCTGATGAGTGTCATCAGCCACGGCTCCAGTGCATAGCCAACATCCCCCACTAGATGGCCATATGGGGTGTCCCCCCTAGCAAACCCCTGATACAGCTGTGAGCAATGCCAGGTGTGGGAGTCGTGATAGCTTCCAGGGCTGCCAGCACACATGTTCATGATAATGCCCTGGGCATTGCACATGACCTGGCAGTTGATGGAGGGGAAGCCCTTGCAGTTTATGTAGATCCTACCCTGCTCACCAAGCGGTGCTTTGATGTAGATGTGTGTGCAGTCTATAGCACCAACTACCTCAGGGTATTCTGCTATACGGTGGAAGAGACGCATACTTCTGGTTAATGCCTCACGGGTGTTGGGGAAATATATATGCTCGTCTGCATGTTGTGCCATGGCATCCAGGAACTGGTGGAGTACTCTGAATGCTGATGTCTGTGAGACCCCGATGATATGCCTAGTTGGTCTTTGGAAGGTATCTGTGGCTAGTATTCTTAAGCTTACACATACCTTGGTATCCATTGGGATGGGTTCCCCTCTGTTGGTTCTTTGTGTGAGGTGGGGATGACACAGCTGGACGATTTGCTGTAGAATGTCCCTGTCCACCCTATAGTGCTTCACTATTTCCAGCTCATGTAGGCCCTGGTAGGTTACCCTGGGTCTGTACACTCTCCTCCTCCTCCTCGCTTTGGGTGGGTTGTCAGCATTCTCCTCCTCACCACCCTCAGTCTCTAGCACATATTGATGGAGTAAAGCAGCAGCAGCCTCTAACATTTTTAGTTAATTTTGCCAGTTAAAAATCCCCCATCTATATACACCAGTGGTGTAGAGTTTGTTGGAAAAAACAGTCTGAAAGGTGTTTGCATAGTTTATAGTAGTGTGCTGGGCTGCTGCATGTGTAATTGGCTGATTCTGATACATTCCACCTGCCAGCTATGCTAGTTTTCCTTGATTGCCTTCCTACTGCCGTTTCCTCTTCCCAGTTCCTCCCTATTTAAGCCCCAAGGCACACCGCACATAGAAATGTAAACAGTCATGCTATTTCTTTTCTTTTTTTTTTTTTTTTTTTGTTTATGTTTAAAACTTGGTGCATGGCGCACACACCTGTTTAAGTTATGCACACAGTGCTCAGGCACATCTGACACAACCCCTTCTTTAGTGGTGCTTAGCTAAAGACAAACACAGCCCACAGGGCTCCAATGAACTTACAGCAAGCATGACACACCCCCTTATGAAGTCATTCAGCTCTTAGACTTACACTGTTGTATTGCTACACCTACATGGTTAGGTACAAGCTGACACTTTGAAGAAATATGTGATTCAGTATAACTCCCCTCATTTGCATACCCCAGTGTGTAGGTCGTTAGTTAGTGCACTAAACGGACCCTTTTCCCTTGACAACTAGTACCCCCTTTAATTGTTTACATTCTGCATGCCATTGACTATAAATTGCAAAATGCATATTTAACTTAAAATTGTGTTTTCCCATTTTTTTTTTATTTATTTTCAGCACAATCCTGTTTGCGCGCTACTGCTCTATGCTTAAACAGTCGAGATTGGCCAAAAAAAAGTTTAATTTTCATAATTATTAATTACTTTTTAATGCCAATGGCCTTATATTTGACCACTGCCATGTCTAATGCACATAATACATGCTTTTTCACGAGGTGTCATGCCTCCGTTTTGTCAGTTGCAGAAATGTACTCAGTTATTTTCTGAATACAGTTTTGCACTGGCACTGTTCTAGCATGGAGACCTGGCAGCTTGGTGAATTGCTAAATCACCTCATTTGCATGGTTTTCACCAGAAAATGAGGTGATTTGCATGCCTCACAGTTTTCCATGCTAGAACAGTGTAGGGCCACTCGTGCATGTGAAAACGGCACTATCCTGAATCGCTCAGCGGCCATTTTCCATGCAGGAGCTATTACACTTTTCTTGCATGGAAAATCAGCCTTCCTGAACCCCGGGATTGACATTGAACAATCTGTGCAAGCATAGCAAAGCTGACTATTGCTTTGGTTGTGTCAGAAAACATCATATAACTTCAAAATAAGCCAGTAACTTTGCAAAGACATGTACACATGCAGTTTTTACAAAAAAAATAAATAAATACTGGGTCTATATTAGAAGACTGAATGTTTAGGTGATCGAATACCTAAACATCGATCTTTTAATATCGAATATGAAAACAGCGAACATCCCAGAGAAACATATCCTTTGGCCACTTAAACAAAACAAAACTTTACATCCGGAGTAAGTGGGGGGTGAAGCCCCCCACACACCCCGACGTGGGGGGCTGTGCCCCCCACACCCCCCCAACTAAGTATACCAACTCCGAGATCACTCTACAGTATAGGAAATGGCAAAATCTGGCAAATGGCCAAGGGAAATCTTTCCCTGCGTAAAATCGTCCGTTCGCCGTTTTTTGCTTTCGATATTAGAAGATCGATGTTTAGGTGTTCGATCACCTAAACATTCGATCTTCTAATATAGACCCATAAATACTTTGCAAAAGTTGTACACAATACATTGACAATTACAATACATATCTTGTGGATGCAAGATGGGAATCTTGCCATCTACTTTGCATGCATGGATGCCATCTAAAGCTAATAGTCCTACAGGGCAGAAATTAGGCTGTAGATAATTAGACATGCCTCTCCCCCTTTGCTGCTCCTCCAGACTGTACATATGCTCAGTACACAATGCTCTGTTATATGCATGGTCCTCCTCACTTGCTGGGATAAGAAACAAAGAAAGGTTAAGTTTCAAAACTGATAGTGCATTATGAGGTCAAACGGTATGTAATGTTAAGATACAACAGTTTAGAACTTACTCTTAGGGAATTACTCAAATTATCCAGCAGTGTTATATAATTATAAGTCACAGTTTGCACGGACAGACATTTATATCACAGTGCAACTGTATCACACACAGACACTATGAGAATTGATGAGAAGCAATTGGATTCAAACCTACAGCATTCACACATGTTCATAACCAAATCCAGAGCCCTACCTGCCTAGGCACTTGAACTTTACTATGTGAAAAGAACTTAATGAAATTGTGATCTATGACAATGTAGCAGAAACATGACATGGCATGCCATGTGTTAATAATTATATTTGAGGTGACTTTTGGCCAACATGTGAGACAGTCCCAATGTATCATCTGAAGAATAATGTGATCTAAATTGGATTTATTGTTCAATTATATTAGAGTAGTGCTATATGTATAGTAGTGTTAGTGGGATGAGCTTTGCAATTAGCATATATCCCCAGTAATAGCAATTTTATGTATACTCTCAAATAGTACAGAATATAAAGACATAAGCCAATGTGATACACTACATAAGTTACATTTGATAACATTCCACACATATCACTGTAGTGCCATTCTCGTGAGATTACGTTTAAATGGGAGATACATTTGTGCATATTTTTCACAGACTTTATCACATAAGGACAAATGGTGCATAAGTGGACAACAGCATACACACTCATAAAAATAACATTGCAACCGTATATGGTGACTGTTTATAAACTAGGATGTCTTGGCAAATGTACAAGTAAAGGGTGTATACCAAATATAAACATAGACATTATCCTATGAAGTATGATCATGGACAAAAATGATTGTAAACATACAATAAGAAGATAAGGTAAGCCAAAAATGAAAATTAACCTACAGAAGTTGCAAGTGAAGAAACAAGCCTATCTCTCTACCAAACACGTAGTTGTGCATTACAAGACTTAAATGTTTGATGAGGTAGCCGAACACATAAAAACAAGGTAATGTGGACTGTGGTCATTTACATGACCTATTCTGCTAACCCATCAGCTACGCCACAGTCAAGGGAGTACATAGTCAGATTTGTTGTAAATGAAGTGCAATTATAACACACACAAAAATGAAATGCACAGTCCCCTGCGATGTTCCCAAAATTCCCTAGCACAGCCAAATAGCAATGTACGAGAGTATTAATCTTGCAATATATAATGCTGAACATACATTTGTTTCAGATGTCCAATACAAACTACATAGGAGCATAAGAATATGCATAATAAATACATAAATGGCATGGAAGCATTTAGAAGTACTGCGGATAATGAAGGAATGCATAGTTATAAATAGTTCTTCTACTGCAACACAGAAATTACGTCAAATAGGTTAAAAGCAACGCACATGTCTGAATGTTAAAAAAAAGAATTTTCTTGATAAGAATTAAAAGACATCAGTGAGATTCAAACCCAAAACAACACAGCAATTTGGAGTGCAGGTAATGACACAAGGTAAATGTGCTAAACAATCAGCTATGCAACAGTGCAGCATTGTATTCCCACATTTGATATACATACAATCTGATTACTACAGTCAATTAAATGAAATACATGGTCACCTGCATTAATGTTGCAATTCTCTGATACAGTCAAGAAGTACTGCATGTAGATACATGAATAAACACCTAAGACAAAGCTCATAAAATGTAATGTTCATGATCACAGCAATGGAATAACACATCTGTCAGTGTTAAGAAAGTAATACATTTAGTACATATTCAGACAATTGCTGATAATGGCAAAATGTGTAGTCATCCATGGCCTAATGCACACCAAAAATTAAATAAGTGTACATATTACTCCCTGAGTTAGTACACAGCCTTACAAAATGTTAACATGAAGTTAAGAAAATCAGAATGGTTTTTTCATAGATAATTGTGTATATCAAAGAAATACTAGAATTTGCTGCCTCACTAAGGCAGTTAAGCAAACACACATCAGAGTACATTTCAAGGCTGAAAAGCTTGTCTGAATGGCTAGTATTCTCATTGGTATCTGTGGAATACTTGCATTCCTTTATAATACCTGATGGTACTTAAATATCCTGCACACCAGCTTGTTTGGTCCAGCTAATGTTTGGATGACCTCAGTATGCACAGTTAGAGGTACATCAGTACTTGAATATCACATTTTAATTTCATTACAGGTTCCCTAGTCATATTCATAAATGTATTACTTATGGAATAGCTATGGGCCCTACTTCATCTAACACATGTGGTCAGTAAATGCTAACAATAAGTAGTAGGTGTTAAGCTGTGCACTTTGGCATTTACTGTAAGCTTCAGGGGGGCTGGGCTTAAACCTGAGTGGTGAAGGTCATTATATTGCTGCTGGACCTGCACATCTGTTCTGAAGATACCTGTTCTTCCTTGGAGCTCGCTCACAATCCAGTTCCAAATGTTGATCTTTGCAAAATTCTTTGGGAGTGCTTGAAACCACCAGCATCTCTTCAGCAGTCCAGTTAGGCATCCAGATGTGCCATAGCCTCCTCTTGGTTAACATTTTTATGATAGTCTTTGAAGGTTGCTGTAAAATGTCTTCAAAAAATGCTGACCGAGATCCCACTCAGTTTTCAGGTAAAAATGGTATGATAGTAAAATGTATCATTATCACATTTTAAAAGTGGTGCTTATAGAGTAGTAGGAGACTACTGGAGGCATCAGGTACACATTACAGATGTTCTTATTCCATGATAACTATTGTGCATTTGTACTGAGCACCATACACTTATGCCAAGCCATTGGTTAATGCACTGAGCTTCATGACTTTACATGGGCATTCACTGATGTGATTCCAAAACATTGTATGCTAATGAAACCTTATTTATTACATATTGTGAAAAAGGTACTTATTAGGTCTTTGTACTGAGCTAACATCATTATTAGGTTTAGCTGTCTGAATGCTATCACCAAAAAGATAAGATATTGTGAGGTCAGCTGCTTGTATTGTTTTGGTGGAATGACAATGTCATTATCACTCTAATATTTTCATATTGTTCTGTGTGATACCTCCTAACATATTTTGTTTATTTTTTGTGTGCAAAATTCTTTGTACATCAATATGTCAGTTACATAAAGGATCGGGGTAGACTTCTCCAGTATGCATGCATATGGATACATTTCAATCATGCCATATGCAGCTGTATGGCTACAAACAATCATCCTGCCCAGGCAATCTTCAGATATGGACAACATGCATTCATACCCATCAATGGTGAAATTTACTTTGTACATCTGCAGTAGGTTTATGGATAATGACAGTTTATGGGATTGCTCTGAAATTGTACATTAAGGTCTAATTTATAGAGATTTACTGATGCTTACTCATACAGTGTTAGCTGTCATACTATTCAATGGTATTGGGGGAACCTCAGGATGGCTTAGCATTTAACTTAGTTGTTGTTACCTCTAGCCATGACTGCATTTTCATAAGCTGCTGTTGTACCGCCTTGGTGTTTCACACATTCAGATAAATATGGTGTTTAACATACGATGAAGGTTACATTTGTGCTGATCTTTGTCACTGAGCACAATTACATATGTGACATATCTTACATACATGATGTGGAACTGGTAGTTGTAACTGGATGGGCATTTAACTCTGACAACACCATTTTTGAACTACTGACGTTGTGGAGAAATGGTTATCTGCTTGGCCCTTACTTGCCAAAATATCCACCCACATGAGTTCACATCCCACCTCTACACAGTGGACTTAACATCCTAAGAAGTGGAATGCATTAATGGCAGTACATTTGTATACTGATGATGTTAAGACATATGGATCAGCTATTCAGATATGTTTTCTATGTTCACTTTGGTTATCTGTACATGACGGAAACATAGATTACATGGAAGACATAGATTACATAGATTACTCCGTAGCATATCGCCTACTCCAAGGTGATCTCTGCCTAACATATAAAGCTATGTCAAACCCAGAGCTGTTGGACATGCTACACCTACAGAAATCCCAATCCCTCCAAGATACACGCTCTAGGGACCTAAACCTTGTCACCACAATAAACAGGACATGCTGGAGGGATAGATTCCTGTCCCAGAGACTTCCCATACTCTGGAACAGGCTACCCATATATGAAAAAGCAAAGTTCTTCATTAGCACTCTTCAAGAAAAATCTTGATGAGTGGATGGGAAATAGGAAATACACCCCGGGGATCACATCTGTGTCTCTGCTCAACAGTGGCACAGGAAAATAACTTTCTTGGGTGGCGTAAGCCAGGGAACCTTGTTGGCTAGGCTTACGTAGGCCCTCGGGCCGATAGCCTAGTACCTACCTATGACCCTATGAACCTATGGAATGTTTTGCGTTGTAATGCACTGTACATGAGAGGCAAAGTATTCAACTGACATGCTTTGAATGTTAATATGTATTATGTGAATCCATGTATAAAATCTGATATGTGCATATCACCCTGTCTCTCTATAATTGGGGGGATATTTTTTCTGCTAAGGATAATGAAATTATTATAGAGGCTCTGACCTAGCATAGCCAAAATTTGTTTGGACAGATGAGCGATTTTGCATGGAGACAGCAAGTACAGAGGGATATTACCCACATGATCAACACCGTGGGTGTATACAACCGTTCTGGAGAGGCCTGCTAGCAATGTTGCTCTGACATGATCCTTTGTGCAGCCAAGAGACACCACTGCTATGAGAGGGAGAAGAATGCCACTACAGGTGGACCATCATTGCCTCCCACAGATGACATAATGATGTTCTTGACCTCACACCACAACCCCTGCCAGGATCGTCATATACCCAAGGAGATAATGAGGCAGGTGTTCCAGGATGTCCAGGTATATATGATGTTCACAAACACTGAAACATAATAAAATTGTCATTCAAGGCCATTCATTAATATATCTTAACTTCTATTTTTATTACTGTCACAGCAGAATAACTACATCATGCACAGCAAAACACTCCAGATGTGGGTGCATACATTGAATGCTATAAAACCTAAACAATGAGTAGATAACACTGTCAGCACTATGTGTCCCATTGTGTGTTTGAAATGCATAGGCCCACCAACATCAGAGCAACAGCACCACTTGTGTAAATGTCTCCATAATATATTAATGTGATCACAATCCTTTGTGTTCCTCTGCTTCCTGTTAAGGCTGAGGTACATGCGCACCAGTTGCTTGTGTCCCATTGTAACTTATAGGTACATTCTTGCAACAAATGGGGCATTCACCAACAAGCACAGACAGACCAGGGAGTTGTTCATGTGATTGCTATAGTGCTACACTGTTTAGCACAAGTATGTCCTTTGATATTAATGGTGGCTTGTTTTCATCTACAGACACCTCTTCTGAGCACTATCACTACTTGTCATTTAATTGTCTTCATAGTGTGTTAGTATGATCAGTACCATTTGTGTGCCCCTGCCTCCTGTTACAGCTGAGCTGTATGCTCACCTGTTATTTGCATTGCATTTTGACCTATGCCAGATGCTTTGGTTTCCAACCAGGAGGACAAACCTGGTAAGGCAGTCTATATGGTTACGATAGTGCAATATTGTTAAGTACATCTGTGACCTTCATGACTAATATGATCATGTTCATCTGCAAATGACACAATCTGCACAAGATTGGTACCCATCCAGTATGTGTCTATCTTATGTACTGTGCGTTATACATTATTTTAAATACTACATGATGTCATATATGTGCTTAGTACTGACTTGTTGTGTACATGTCCATCGTTACATGACAATGACAGTTGAAACCTCACCACTGGTAGTGGAGTCAGAGGAAGATGTGTCAGGTATATCTTCAGTGTTTTTGTTTTCACATTTTCCATCATATTTGCTTGATATGTGACTGAAATGGCATATCTTTAATCTATAGGACTCATGCTTTACCAACAGCCATGCTGACCCACTAAGTCTATACCACTACGATTATTCATTTTAGTTACATATTTGTCCAATTATGTCAATCATATCCTGCCTCAATTGACTTCTGAGAATGTATACGACATATGTCATTTGTCTATATTTGCAGTTCATCCACCATCTGCCTTCTCCAGTAGCAAATGATGTGCCTCAGTATGATTGTACAGCTAATGGCACACAGACCACTGTACTAGTTTCATTGTCTGGCCAGAAGGGACAGTCATGTGTGTCATGGTATAGCCTCTGATCAGAAAGAAAGCGTGGCTGGCCATTCTGATGATATAGAGACATCAGATAGTGAAATTGATTCTGACCATGACCTTCAGTCCCATGTTGAGTCTGGTAGTGATGGTGACTCTTCCTCATGATGGACTGATCCTGTAGGTCAGACTACAAGTGAGAGTGTAGCTGATGTCATGGACATGTGTCATAGGGTGTCCACTTATTGTTACAGGCACGTGAATGTTCACAGTGACATTATATTTCTGATCTGCATGCACTTGCTCACTCCTCTGATCGCTTAGGACACCAGCTGCATGTGTTACATGAAAGTCAGACGCACAGACATGGACAGATTGTGACAGCATTGGCTGTGCAGTGTAACAGTGTGGTATCTGATACATGCTCTGCTGGAAGACTTGTTATGGCAGTGATTGAGCCATGCCATGGTATGAATTGGGTGTTATGTACCCTGACTGTACTGAGCAGATTACCACCAGTGAGAAGAACCCCTCTCACAAGAATCTACATGTGTCCCTAATACATTACTGTCTGCGCTGCAAGATACAAAAACATTGACTCTTGGTCAATCTACTGTGAACCTAGCAGTCATATCCAGGCAGACACATTGCACTACTGCTCCTACCCAGGCCATGTCCCACTCTGCTAGTGTCACCACTTCCAACTCCTCAGTACAACACCATGGGCCAAGTGTTTCCAGACATGGCAGAGCAGCCAGGACCAGAGTGTAAGCCATCAGCACTGGTGTCATAGGCTGCATTAGTAAAACACTGACAGTTGATCCAATGTGTGTCTTCTGTGTCATTCTGACAATGTGGCAATAATGACCACTGTGCTGACCAATATCTAATCCATCTGGAAGTGGTTTCTCAAATGTCTGATGCCACAGGATTATCCTGATCATTTATATGATATACATGACTGCCTTCAATTGTTTTATGATGTACATATTTGTCATCATTATATTTATCTTGGATATTGATGATTGCAATGCTGTATGTGACAATTTCCATGCTTCCATGTTTGAATATCTTGGTAGTTGGCATATTGCAATCATATCTCATGATCATCAGCATATAACCTTATTCTTCCAGCATTGATTGTGACATTACAAATTTCATTATTGTCTGCCATACCTGCATGTGCAGGCACAACCTCTGTTTACATACCAGTGTTACATTTGGCATTTTGATTAGTTTACAGCACATGCCTCTCCCTCAGCACTACATGCATTACATGTACTACATGCAGTTCTGTTGATTTTGTTATCCTCTTGCTGATATGTACTTCTCATGTGTGCCTTCCCATATCTACCTGCTTACACACACACACACACACACACACACACACACACACACACACACACACACACACACACACACACACACACACACACACACACACACACACACACACACACACATATATATATCTGTGTTACTGTATACAAAACAATGATGTATGCTCCATCTCTGATGTATATTGTCTCCCATTGACATGGTGCATGATTAAACATATTCTTACATCTACAGGACTCACATTGCAGCAATAACCTGTGCATTGTAGTGTCACCTTATGTGTGAAATTCCAAATCAGGCACATAACTTGAAACTTGTTTGCAACATAAGTATGTTGCATTTTGGCCAGTCCTTGACAAATTGCCATTACTCAGGCTGCTGTATGCTGCATAGTGTGTTGTCCACACTGTTACACATCACTATGTTATGTGTGATACATTGTTGTTAGTAAACAACCCCTGCAATTATGTTATATTTGTGCTGGTATATTCCCATACATTGCATGAGCTGAGCTTTGTTATACCACTGGCTATTGTAAAGCTAACTTCACATGCTACTTTTCTGTATGGTGCTATCCTATCTTGACAACCACACCTTCTGATGTGAGTACCTCAAGCATGCTGTACTTACCAGTATATGCCAGTATGATCCTATTTGATGCTGTATCTTGCAGGCAGTACTCCTATAGTGATGTTTTCTCTGCAAACATCCAGGTATATTGCATGTTATGTCATATGTATGTATATAAGGTATTACAGGTGAATCATATACTTGTTATGTATGATGTACAATGCGGACACCTACTGGCTGTTTCCATTCATTGTAGCTTGTGCTGCTTTTGTGGGGCCACACTGTGTGAATATCACTGTTTTATTTGTGCACTTCTGTATGTGGGGCTTGTCATGACTCAAATGTGTGAGTCAGAGGATGCAGTATTGCCTGAGCTAGGACATACTGTCACAGCCTCCATCACCCATGCCTATTTATTCTCACCCCTGTATCCTCCTGATCATCCTGTGACATCTCTGGAAGTTCCATGTTTGACATCTCTGGTTCATAAAAAGAGGTCATCCATACCTGTGGATGGTGGGCTACCATGTTTTGATGTTATCATTTTATGCAGTATGGCACACACAATGACCATCTGAGATGCCTTTTCTGGTGTGTATTGCAGTGCACCCCTGGATGTGTCCAGACATCTGAATCTTGCTTTCAGCATCCAATGGTTTTCTGTGTCACGGTGTGTTCTCTGTTGTATTTATCTTCAGCAGACATTGCTGTATGGCGTCTTAAGCCAAGACTCCAGTGGATAGCACCAGTCACCTGTTTGTAGAAAGAAAAATATAGCTGTGGTCCTATACTTATCGAATAGGAACCACTCAGGTATTTCACCATTTTGAAAGCAGCCCTGAGACCACCTTCCATCCAAATTGCTGCATCATGCACACTAAACTACCAGGGTGTGTTGCCGTGATGTTGGTAATGAGGCCATCTGTGGAGCACACTACCTAACAGGTAAGTGATGGCTACCTCTTTCTATTGATGTATTGTTCAGCATCAGGTACTTCTGGGGATTTTATTGGGGTGTAGGTACAGTCAATTGCACTGAGGACATGGGGAAGTAGAAAGTGGCATAGAACTGTTACATGGCAATTCTGTGTTTCATGGTTGCTGTTGGGAAGTGAATGCATTCATCCAGTCTGGTGCAAGTTACTGATAAGAACTGTGCTAGAATGTGACTAATGGCTGTCTAGGACACCCTTAAGATATCACTCATATGCTGCAGGGTGTCTACTTCACAAGCACGAAAGACCACATTACCGAAGATGAGAAGGCCGAGACAAGAACTCTGAAACTTCATTTGAATGAACGACTACATAGCCAACACTTTTCCAACAGTAAGTAACCAGTTGGGCGACAAGGGGAAATTTACCATTTTTCCCTACTGTAGTGCAATCCCAAAGTTGGTATATTTAGTTAGGGGGTGGTGGGGTACCCCCACATTGGGGGGTGTGGTGGGCATAGCCCCCCCCACCTGTGTGGGTTGGAGAAGGAGTGGTGTATTTTCCAACTATTTTTGGCCCAGTGATTACTTACCATTGGAAATGTGTTGGCTATGTCGTTGTTCATTCAAATGAAGTTTCGGAGTTCTCGTCTCAGCCTTCTCATCTTCGGTAATGTAGTCTTTCATGCTTGTTTAGTAGACCCACTGCTGGAAAGTCCCAAAGGCCAGTATATACAGACTCAGACACAACTTAATTTCTACAGGGACTGGGTTACCCCGCAGACTATGAGTGTACATGTGTGGGTGCACACGTCCTGCATCCAGCCTGCACCTGCTCTCTGTCTTATCTGTATCTTTCTATTATTTCCTGATCACAGAGCTGGCTAAACTGCAGCCTGGTCTTTCACCTTGTTTGCTGCCTTCATTCAGCAGATCTTTTTCTCTTATGGGTTGTTTTACCCCTGCCTGCTGTAATGCATTAAATGCAGCATGCATTTTATAACTGCTATTTGCATAATATGCAGGATTGCTTACAATACTGCAATAAATAATAAGATTAAGAGTAAGCACAAATGGCTTCCCTGAGTGCTTTCAGAAAATTATCAGCAAAGTACCGTGTCGCATTTTATTTGCGTTTGGTGCACCTATTGCGTTTTGGAATCTGGTGGGTGTGTGCAGAGTCCACAGATATCACATGCTGAATAAATAATTACTTGTTCCTCTTTTACATCAGTTACGGAAGCACATCTACCACTGATCCACTGATGGCTTTCTTTGGTGTGCTTCTCTGTCCTGTCAAGTTTGATTTATTGAATCTGTCCCATTATGTTAAAACCTACAATTATTTTGCTTATTTACATTGCACACTTTCTAGTTTGGTTTCTGTTTCTTCTTGACAAAATACTAAATCTGCATACAATTACTCTAGTATGAATGAACCAGGGAAACTAATATTGGTTTACAGATTTCTGCATCTTACGTCTTGATGAACCTTCCTATACTCCTATTTATTTTCTTATATTTTTTATATCAATGTTCCCATGCTCATTAAAGTTTCTCATCACCTTACATGACAAGATCCTTTTATATTTTAACTTTTTCTGTCATATGTCCACTGATGTTATACACATGTTGGATTTTTTGATACCAATCACCTGAGTTTTGTCTTTGATATATTTATTATCATATAATTTATCTCCACTCACCTGAAAAGGTTTTGTTGGCAGGGTTACATTTTAGTTATGTCTTCACTACTTATAATATGTTTATCTATTTTTACATCATCTGCAAGAAAGCTGAAGAATATATCTGATGGCATGCTCATGTCACTCAAGTATAGACTACATGAATAATGACTCAGGACCACCCCTTGTGGAATCCTTAGACATACCTCATAGTCTCTCCTTATTGTTTTTCCATATTATATTTTCAATGTTCTTTAGAAAACCACACTCCAAGCTATGAAAATAATTTGCAGATTATTTCTGTTTGATATTACCCATTTCTTTGTTTCCTCTTTGGGATATTTTGAGGTCACCCTAAAGTTAAGGACATCAGGCATTTTAATAAACTGGATGTATTCAGATAATGGCCAAATCATTTTCTTATGCTGTATTGACAAGTCCATAAAAAAAAGATAAAACATGTCATGTTTACAGTTAGCAGGGTGTGGCGTTTTTTAGCCTGAATAGATAAAGATTTGTAAAAGGTAAGAAGTCATAGATATTCAGAAGCCATATAACTGGAATACTTGTAATTCCTTTAGTGGTAAGTTGCATATATCCCATGGTCTACTGCCAAGGAAGTTCAAGGCATTACATGGAGAAGACTTTGCTTTATCTGTATTTTTTTGGGCTATGTGGCTGTCTTTTATGTATATTAAATTGTCACATATGAACAACTAACAACTACACATGTGATCTATTAAATGTATATAATACAAAATTCATGCAATATTTGCTTTCAGTCTTTCACTGCTAGTCACTGATTTATATGCATTTTATAGCACTTGTATGTGTGCTTTTATATCTATGTATAGTTTATAACAGCTGTGTTTATAATTTTATACAATAGCACCACATTTATAACTTGTTTATAGAACCTGTATGTGTACTTTTCTAATCATGTAGAGTTTGTAATACCAAATAGTTCTTTTAAAAAGAAACTTACAAGTGAACAAGTCTTAAGAAATACGGCCCACATACTAACAAATTAAAGCAAATGTAATAACTCTTCAACTTTTAAAGTTCATTTTTTTAATTAAATAAAATGCATGCAATCTATAACTTGAATAAATAGTATGAACCACTATTTAAAAAGGAATGAAAAATAGGAATGGATATGTATATGAAAATAAACATCAGAAAATAAAACTGTCCCCCGGATTCAGCAAACGTCCGTGCAGGAATAACGTATTCCTGCAGAAAGGGACCATTCGTGTGCAGCACGGCAGCGCGCTATACATATGTATGAAGGTCTGCTACTGTGCTGTAATACATACACGGGGATGTGTACGAGCACAGGGGGCATGTTTGAGAGAAATGCTCTCACAATATACATGCCCCCTGCACACCAGAGTTGCTGTACAGAAATTTAAAAAGCACGCGATCGCTCATTACACCTCTCAACCCATTAGAGTAAGAAATCTGGACAAAGCCATAAGGGAAAACCATGAAATATTGCAATTATGAACCTAGAAAGTGGATAGAATAACAGGTTTTGCATTAGCATGAAATTTGTAAAGGGTGTGAAGTTTAAAACCCACACCCCACAACCCGTTAGAGTAAGAAATCTGAACAAAGCCATAAGGGACAACTCTGAAATATTGCCCTTACAAATTTAGAAAGTTGATAGAATAACTATTCACAGTGGTGATGCTGTGGATCTGCAGTGGTGGTGCTGTGGATCCGTGGTGGTGGTGCTGCGGTAGTGTTGTCACCTCACAGTAAGATGCTGTCCAGTTCAATTCTCAGCTAGAGCGTCTTCTGCGTGAGACATGCGTGAATGGGCGTACCTTCGTTGAAGGTTTTGCATCAGGGCTGGCAGCTCGGCACGTAAAAATCAACTGCCAGTCATTAGCGGACCGGAGTTCTGCTGTGGCAACCCCTAACCGGGAAAAAGCCGAAAGAAGAAGAAAGCATTAGCATGAAATTTATGAAAGGTATGCAGTATAAAACGCAAATGTCTGTCATTACTGTCAAACTTCAATCTTTAATGATGTGCTAGAGAGCCACAAGTTTCTGAAAAGTGTACCTAGAATATAATGCAAATATTCGGACATACTGTGAAAAGTTATATGTCATTAACGTTTGCAAAGCACAGCTCCCAACAAATAAATCTTTTTTTTTTCACACTTGCAATAAAGTTTAAGCTTAGCTGCGTGGGTGTGCCCATTGCTTAGCTATGCTTAGCCCAACTGAAATGGCATGATAAGTTAAATAGCAATAAACATCCAACATAAGCTGTAGGGTAATAGTGTAGTGGTTAGAATGTACACCTTGCATGTAGTCATTCACGATTCAAGCCTCACCAAAACAGTTTCCATTTTGTATGTGAAATAATTACAATTTTAATTTATTTCTATATTTATGTAGGAAGTAACTTATAGTTCTCAACCAGAATAGTGTATTAGGCCCAGATGTGAGGTGTCAGTGTAATAAAGTTGTGAAACCCCCATATAAACACAAGTGTCCCATATAGTATAGTCACACAAAAATAAATGTAATGAAAGCACATTGGGGGATGTCAGGGAAGGTAAACAAATGTATAATATGTCAGGAATGATGAATCAATCCCATGCAGGTAGTAGTCCATAAAATAAAACATAAGCAATGCTAAACATTGCACAGCTGTATTGACCGGGTGCAAGCATTATGTAAGTATGAATGCTAAGCAATGAGTAGCCCAGCTAAGTGGATTTTCCCATTGGTAAGCAGCGCTGAACCTACCCCTTTAAGCACTGCTAACCTTAGCTAAGCAGGTTTGCCCATAGCTTAGCTTAGCTCAGCATATTCAAAACCGTCCAAGCACGGCAAAGGGTGGGAAATCAGCTGTATTTAAACCTCGCAGGCAGGAATACAGCTCATAACTGGCTGTAGCTCCTCACTGTAGTCAGTATGGCAGGTGTTGAAGAGGGCATGTGCTTTCGGGTGCAGCACTGGGGCATACAGGAGTCCAAGGTCATGGTAGGACTCCTTGTAAAAAAACATGATGTGAGACTGCTCCAGGACCAGTACCAGGGCTCCCAATGCAAACCAGAAGCCTAGGAAAGTCTCGTCCATGATCTCACCAGAGCCACTGGTATCCATCAGACTGGTGAGTAGGTCCGGTGCCAATATGTTGACTTGAAGCGGAGGAAAAGGGAGCTCTTGGAACAGTGGGTCCAAGAAGCAAGGCAGAGGGGTGATGTCCCAGCAGTGTGAAAGTATTCATAGCAGTAACTGTTCACCAAAGTCCAGCCTGTGTGTGTAATGGATAGGTATGCATAAATGTTTCTCTGTCTTCATTATCGGTCCAGCTGAGCCCGTCACGAACCAAGAAGCCCATGCCAGCAGATTGTAAAGGCTGCATCACGAGGCTGGTGAGTAACAATCTAACTTGTACTATTCATACCAAATAAATATAAAGGAGTAGAATGTCACTTGGCATTATTAAAAATGGGTATATTTTTTTGCTGAATAAAGCAGACAATATTACAGTAATAGTCTCATATATGTCATATATTAATAAAACTGTAACTGCCTGTGAATAAAATTCTAAACCCTGGACTGGTTGTGTTTACTCTGGTATGATTTGAAATGTGTACAGGTTATGCATAGCATCTATAGCTCTGAAAGCATTAAACAATCAAGTCTCATCTGACAAAGTTTGTGCCTCTATAACACAAAAGATTAACTGATATTACAAATGTCACACACCAAGATTTGATATCTAAATAGTAATGTTGTGTTAACCACTGTTTTCCACACTGTGCTGTGTGAACAGGTATGTATAGGAGAGAATAGAGAGACTTTGGAGTGTTTAAGTACCTTTTTTTCCTGTTTTTCTTGCTGTTTATTGTTAATTCTGCCTCAAAGCTCAGTTGCTGGTGTTTACTGATACTCTAGAAGCAGGTTTTCAACTGCATTTGTACTTGTTTACTGCCTGCACTTTAAAAAAGTAATTTTTGTCTTATATTGCAATATTTAATTGTATTTGGCTTGACACTCAAGTGCGATAGCCGTTTCTATACTTTAAAAGTGTTTTTTCTGTTGTATCTGTTATATTTTTGAAAAAAAATCTTCCTATTTCCTGCTTTTCTAAGCTAGAAAAGTCCGGTTTTCAAATATTTGCTGGTACCTGGACTGTGTTTAAGCTTTTGTGTTGCCCATACCTTACTTGGACAGAAGGAAGTTACTCTGTTCACCAGTGAGAGTGGGGAACTTTGAACAGACCACCTGTCCTTGGAGGAGTGGTTTCAGTCCAGAAATTGTAGTTTTATTGGTCATTTTGGGATAATTTATATCTCTTTTATCTTTCTGATATAAAAACCGCATTTGCATGTTTTTTTGTGCTTGTATCAGCTCAGCAAGATCCTGCCCAGGTGTCCTGCAGAGTCATACAGCACCAGAGAGAGAATAGAAAGACTTTGTAGTGTTTAAGTACCTTTTTTCTGTTTTTTTCTTGATGTTTATTGTTAATTCCACCTAAACGCTCAGTTTCTGGAGTTTACTGATACTCTAGAAGCTCGTTTTCAACTGCATTTGTACTTGTTTACTGCCTGCAGTTTAAAAAAGTTGTTTTTGTCTTATATTGCTCTATTTAATTGTATTTGGCTTCACACTCAAGTGCGATAGCCATTTCTATACTTTAAAAGTGTTTTTTCTGTTGTATCTGTTATATTTTTGAAAAAAAAAAATCTTCCTATTTCCCACTTTCTAAGCTAAAAAAGTCTGGTTTTCAGATATTTGCTGGTACCTGGACTGTGTTTAAGCTTCGGTGTTGCCCATACCTTACTTGGATAGAAGGAAGTTACTCTGTTCACCAGTGAGAGTGGGGAGCTTTGAACAGCCTACATGTCCTTGGAGGAGTGGTTTCAGCCCAGAAATTGTAGTTTTATTGGCCATTTTGGGCTAATTTCTCTCTCTTTTATCTTTCTGATATAAAAGACGCATTTGCTTGCTTTTGCACATAGCGCAGCGGCGGTTAGCTAGGGTTAAATTATCCCCGGCTCTACAGAGTCTGCTCTTCAGTTTTTCCCTTACTACTTGCCAGTTCTTTCAGTTTTAGCACTCAGATCAGTACTTTCAGACCCACACTTGCTCAAAAAGTGACAGAAGCACTAATAAACTACAGTAATCGCTCCCCCACATTTGTTGTAGGGAGCAGTCAAATTACTCTCCCCCACCAGCTTAACAAGAAAAAGTTCCTCAACCCATTCAGGCATGTCCAAAGGCCAGTTCCCAGTGTATTCTCCTGTCCACCCCATGAATCTGGGCATCCTGAGGCAATGTCACAACTGCCTCATGTACACAGACAACCCTCTCCTCCTACCACATGACACCAAAATCTGTGAGATATGCACTTATACAGCCAAACTTGAGGCAAAGCTTTCTCCAGGCATGACTGGAATAGACAGTCAAGAGAAGAAGGTAACAACCTGCAATACTACACATAGACCAACACACCTGCAGTTGCAAATCCCACACATAGATACACAAAGACATACTCGGAGGCTCTAAATAAAAATCTGTGGAAACAACAGAGACCTCCAAAGCAGAAACGCAAGCAACCTCCACCCACAAACACACCGCAACTGACACATAACCTCCAAAACCAGTGTGCCACACAACCACAGCCCATAAGGCATAACACCATACCTAACACACTTGTAATAGGGGCCTCCATAGTCAGGCACACTGATGTCCCACTCACCAGGCTGGACAACGAGAAGGTTACTGTCAGCTACCTGTCAGGTGCTAGAATCCAGCACATCATGCAGGCACTCAGGTCACTCCATAACAAGTACAAATATGACTCTGTCATAGTCCACGTTGGTGTGAATGACCTGAGACGTACCTCCCTGGACTACATGAAAAGAGACATGGAAGAGCTCTCTGATCATATAACCAAGGCAGGTATGACCCTAGCACTGAGTAGCATCTTACCATCACCAAGAATGATACCTCAGTACAAGGAAAAAATGATAAATTTCAACAATTGGCTAGGCTTCTGGTGTCATTCAAAGGGGATCCAGTATTTGTCTGCCTGGGATGACATGGTTGACAAGCCACGATGCTTCGCCAGAGATGGCTTGCACCTGTTAGCCCTAGGATTCAGGATACTGGCCAAGGCTCTTGCCACCTCCATAGTGCCTTTTTTAGGCAAGGCTCAAAAGACAAACCCACCACCATAATAAGTATCAGTCACAAAAAACTGAGGGTAATGCTGCTCAATGCCAGGAGTTTAAACCTCAAAATGCACTAACTCGAGGCTCTTCTCAAAATGGAGAACATCGATATTTGTGCAATAACGGAGACCTGGTTCAAGGCTCAAAAGGGTACTCCAGCGATTCCAGGATACAACTCATACGACACATTTCAGCCACAAAACCTGGACTGAAACACTAAGGGAGGTGGTGTATCCATATTCATCAAGGATAACCACTCCTCCAGACTAGTTGCAAAGTACGATGCCTCAGATATCATCTAAGTGCAACTGACAATGGGCAAAACTGCAATCCAGATAGTAGCTTGCTACAGACCACCTTCCCTGCCCCAAGACCCACACTCCTTGTTTCTCGAGGTACTGGAAAACATGAAAGTGGAACCAAACACCCTAATACTGGGTGACTTCAATTACCCAAACAACTGGGAAAACTAGTCAAGCACAAATACCTTTGCTCACTGCTTCCTGGAATATATTAACTCAAATGCCCTGGACCAGCTTATCAACACCCCCACAAGGGGCAACAATATACTGGACCTAGTCATCACCAACATGGGGGACAAGTGCTCCATACCTGAAGTAAATTCCTCATTGGTTAGATCAGACCATAATCTCATCACCCTCGATATCCACATACCACCCCCCAAGGAAACCACAGTGAAAAACTTCTCACATTATGCTACTTAAGACAGAGGTGGCAAATTTCGTTACTCCCATGCAGAATGGCAACTTGGTTGAATCTGCTGTAGCCTACACAGAAGCACTCTACAAGCACTTGCACGAGTGCATGGACCGTGCTATCCCAAACAAAACCAAGACCCATTCCTCCAAAAAAAGAAAGCCAGTCTGGTGGACACCAGCCATAAACAAGCTCTATAATAGAAGGAAGAAATTATTACAAAGAAGAATAAAAACCCAGGAAGGGAAGAGCTCACTGACCAACCTCAGCAAAAAGCTAAGATCCCTTATTAAATCCTCAAAGGTGAGCTTTGAAAGAAAAATCGCAACGGACACCAAAGACAACCACAAAGCATTTTTTAGCTATGTCAGGAACCTAAATGTCAACACTCAGATTTGCTTTGAGCTACAACATAATGGTTCAAAATTCACGGAACCAGCTGATATCACCAATATACTGGCAGATAACTTTATCCCTCCCTCACCCCCTAAAGGGCCCATATCTATACCAGATGATTGCACTGCCCCCATAATCTCAGACACCCAGGTGAGAATGGCACTTTCTAAAGCAAAAAACACAGCATCGATGGGACCAGACAGCATCCCAGTCTGCATGCTACATGAACTCCAAAACAAACTAATCCCTCATCTAAGTGCTATGCTCAATCACAGCCTCGCCTCAGGCTATGTGCCCACTGAGTGGCGCATGGCAATGGTCATCCCGCTTCATAAGGGAGGTGCCACCATTGACCCTGGGAACTATTGCCCCATCAGCCTGACGAGCCTCATCTGCAAGGCCATGGAGCGCATTGTCATGGAACTCATAAACAACAACATTGAGAACCTACATACCCTGGACCCTACTCAGTTTGGTTTTGTTAAGGGCAGGTCATGTCTTCTAAACATGGTTGACTTCTTTGAGACAGTCACCAAAACAATTGACAAGGGAAAGGTGGTCCACATGGCATACCTTGACCTTGCAAAAGCATTTGATACCATTCCCCACGCGGGAATTATAGACAAACTCACTAACCTAAATATAAACCCCTACATTACAAGATGGGTTGCTAACTGGTTCATGGACAGAACCCATACAGTGAAAACAGGAAACGCTAAGTCCTACTCCAAACCTGTGACAATTGGAGTACCCCAGGGCTCAGTCTTGGGACCACTCCTGTTTGCTATTTACTTCTCTGAGGTCCAAGCAAACACAGGGGGACTATGGCTAACAAAGTTCACAGAAGACTGCAAACAGGGTGCCATAATTGAGACTCCTACTAATGTAGATATCTTTCAAAAGGGTCTCACTGAAACAGATACATGGTGCCAAAATCATGGACTCAAACTAAATGCCAAGTACCTACGAATTACCACATAGGTGGTAGCTCACTTAACACAGAGAGTGTGATAAGAGACATAGAGACCCAGGTCGACAGTAACCTCTCCTTCAATAACCACATCACTAAGGTGGTTAGAAAATCTTTCTACATGGCCCACCTTATCACAAAGGGGTTTGCATCTGGAAAAAAGGAAGTTATTGTCCCCCTCTACTCATCACTCATTAGACCCATTATTGAGTACAATGCCCCATTTGAGATGTACCTTACTAGACACCTGCAACAACTGGAGAGGCCTTAAAAATACCTCACCAAAAGGATAACAGACCTAAAACAGATGCCCTATTCCACCAGGCTAAAAAAACTTCAACTATATTCGGTTGCATACCGGCTACTCAGAGGTGATCTCTGCCTGATATACAAGGCTATGTCAAACCCCAAATTGCTGGAAATGCTCCACCTAAGGAAAACACAATCTACCTGAGCTGCATGTTCTTGGGATCTTAACCTGACCTCTACAATAAACAGGACTTGTTAGAGGGACAGATTCGGGTTCCAGAGACTCCCCCTGCTCTGGAATAAGGTCCCCATATATGTGAGGCAGAGTTCCTCATTCATGCTCTTCAAAAAGAATCTTGATAAGTGGATGGGGAACAGGAAATTCACCCAGAGAATCACTTCTATGGCCCTGCTCGACAGGTAACTAAATCACATGGGAAGCGGAAGCCAAAACACTTTGGCTAGGCTTAATTATGCCCTAGGGCCAATAGCCTGGTACCTATCTATTAACCTAAAAACCTATAAGAATGTTGTAATTACAGGGTCAGATCGTACAACAAAGAGAGAAGGAGAAAGAAATAAGCAAGGAAAAAAACAGCAGCTTCTGAATAGATTCCTCTGATGAAACACACACTTGTTATATCTTTAGCAGAAACAGCCAGGGATTGAATCCAGGAAGTGGTAGTAAGTTGCACGCATAATTTCAACTTGGATTTTGTGAAAATGTGTAG
Source organism: Protopterus annectens (assembly GCF_019279795.1). NCBI lineage: Eukaryota > Metazoa > Chordata > Ceratodontiformes > Protopteridae > Protopterus > Protopterus annectens. The sequence continues at coordinate 515,139,999 of NC_056732.1, forward strand.
AAACAGTCAGGTAGTATTAACAAACATTCCCTCCACAAGTTTTCCAGGTAACAGAAGGTATAAAGTAGCTATAAAAGGGCGGTAGTTACACTGCGTCCAAGACCTATGGTCCATCCCCAAGGTGAGTTGCTGTTATCAGAGACCAGTAGCTGTGACAGCATGGCACTTTTGAATATTTCTTGGGGAGACCACTTGGTGTATGTACTTATCTTGCTACAGTGTCCATATTTACACGCAAATTCAATATATATACACAGCTGCTGCTGTCTCTCTCTCTCTATATATATATATATATATATATATTATATTATATATATATATATATAATATATATATATATATATATGTGTGTGTGTGAGTGTGTGTGTGTGTGTGTGTGTGTGTGTGTGTGTGTGTGTGTGTGTGTGTGTGTGTGTGTGTGTGTGTGTGTGTGTGTGTGTGTGTGTGTAAATATTTATAGATATGTATACATATGTCTACATATGTACACACACATGCACACACACACACACACACACACACACACACACACACACACATATCCTACACCCCTTGTTCTTCCCAGCAACAAAATTATCAACTCTGGCAAGTCTTGAATCCAGGACCATGTACACCATAGACACAGCAAATTACCACTAAGTCACCTGAGCTGTAGAAAATAAGGTTATCATTAACGTAATATCTACTGAAAAGGAAAAGTGGGCAATGGTTAGCAGTGTGCAGCTGTGGTTAGCTGGTGTATGACTTTTTTAAATATAGATGCTAAGGGTGTTTGTGCATTGGTAAGTGTCGCTAAGCAAAGTGTACACAGTTTAAGCGCCTATACATTTAACCATGGTTTAGCTCCGCTTAGGGTTGTGTAAACCAATGTAAACATGCATACAGCCGCTTTTAAGTGCCTTAATCACTCTGCCTATGTTTGCCCAGCAACAAAATAAACAGCCTTTGTTAGTTTTGAACACAGAGCCATGTGCACCATACTCACAACAGTTAACCAGTAAGCAATCTGGAGTTGTAAGATGTTAGGATGATTTCTCTAACATGTCATGCAGTACAGTCAGTCTACCATAGTGAATGTACAATGTAGATGCACTAAACATTCAAATACACACACACACACACACACACACACACACACACACACACACACACACACACACACACACGCACACACACACATACATATATAAATATATATGTCAAATAAAAACAAAGTTACAACACAGGAGGCTCAGATGCAAAAGTTTACTAGTGTACACCAGGAGGCAAAAAACCATACAAGTACAGAATTTTGTCTGCCATGATACAGGAAGTACACAATTCTTATAGTCTCTATTTTCTAGTTTGTGCCCACCTTTCTGACGTGGTCAGTCACAGGGCACCTACATCACTATGGTTTACAATATTCTATTCATAAGAAAAGCTGATGTTATACATTTTAAAAGTTTTCCCTTGGGAATAATACAGCCTTGCAAAGCACCTGGTCAGTTATAATGTCTTTATGTAAATGTTACTCCTTCAAGGTTTCAGGCCTGCTCAAATACAATAGTTGGTTCAGTCTTGTAATACACCTCTTTGTTCTTCTTGCAACATTCTCCCAACAGCTGCATCTTATCTCGATAACATTTACAAGGCCAATTGTCCCAGAGGAAGGAGAAGAAGATTTTCAATGCTTTATACATTTAATTTCCTGACCCAGCAGATAATCATTAATGAAAAACATAAGCTTGCTGAGCTGGCTACTGCCAGGGTCAGAGTTCAAATACACTGTAGCTCCAAAGCTTCAAGCAATTACATGTTAAAATCATTCTTATTGCCATATTATTAATAGAATAAAATGCATTATATACTATTTGCTTTTTAACTAACACTTTATATATGTTCAAATACATATTTTTCTAACAATATAAATACTTACAGATATATATAAAGAGAATATATATAGAGAGTGCGCAGAATATCAAACAGCCTTTATTCCTACAGTTGCCACCATCTCAAATGGGCAGAGTGTGATTCTTTCCTAGAAATGAGAATTATTACATTAAAACATATACTCACACTCAATGCAAGGACATAACACCAGACCTTTTGCATAAATATAAATGTTTATTTGTGTACTATTTAAGTTGTTTATGCCATTTCTTATAGCATTTAGATGTTTGAAAAACAAAATAACTGATTAATGCAACTATCAAAGAAAACATATGATACAATAATCCGCAAAAAATAAGATACTCTGCTGTCTTTGCCAAAGCCTTCAAGTAGTACAACAGTAATGAACACACTTGCCCTGAAGACAAGAATCAATCAGCAATTAATTACAGATTTAGTTCAGCAGCCTCCAATTACACTCTGTAGTTAACTCCCTAGGGGGAAAAGTGTCAATTGTTACAATGTAAATGGATTCTTTACATAACAATGCTTGACTTCAAACTGTACTATCACACTGACAAACAGAACTATGTGCAAAACAGTAAGCTTTAATCCACTACTGTCCCCATGGTGAAATGTATGAAAATGTACAGCCATATCCCTTAATGTTTCTTATTAGTAATATCCCTCACATGTTCTAACAGCCTATTTTAAAAACATTTAATACCCCTCCCCCATAAAATGTCTTACAAGGGCATATAACAGCATTCTCTTTACACTGAGCTCTTGACTGTACAGGGTCACACATGTTGCCCAGCTGCAGCCCTCATATATATGACCCCTACCCCACAGCATGTGTGGGATGGGAGTCCACAACATCACTGGAATGATAACAGGAATGTCAGCACTAAATAATGATAGCCTATACCTATCAACCTCTTACTGCATGACATATGGACAAAGCCTGGTATATAAGTGGAGGACAGAGGCCAAAACACAGGGCAATATTTGAAATATCGCTGCTATAAACTATGCAAGTTGCTGGTGTTACAGGATCGGTTGCAACATACCCTTTCTGAGGAATATGATGTCAGAAACACTAATGGATTTTGCCATGAACTGATAGCAATCAACAGAGAGAATGCCACTGATTTGTCAAGGACAACACCTTTGTGGAGAACAGACAAAACATAACACCCAAACCTCTGGCCATCATGTGGATAGGCCCACAGTTGAGAGCTATGCAGACCGACTGCATTCCATGTAAAACTAGCATGTACACACAAACCCTGTAAAACTAGCAGTATTCAAAGCATATAACAGCAATACTCACACTTTGTCCCTAGGTCTGGTACCTTATACAAACATGTAGTTGGCCTGTGTCCACAAGTCTTGTTGTAAATGGTATTCCTACCTGCTGTCTGTAACACTGCTGCCCCCACAAATGAAGGATGTCTTCCATACAGGCAAGGTAATGGGACAACGCCCACATGATGTAGTTATTTATAGTAGTGGGTTGCTATGACATTGGCTATTGGAAGAACTACACAGCTGCCTGCATGCAATTAGCAAGTGGAGAACACTAAATGGCGTAGAGGCCATCACTTGATCATGAGCATCACCTACTAAAGCCATGCTGAAACCTATTCAAACCAGCTCAATCACTGTAGTGGAGAAAGAGAGTGAGAGAGAGAGAGACAGAGAGATAGAGATAGATAGATAGATAGATAGAGAGAGAGATAGAGAGATAGATAGATAGAGAGAGAGAAGAAACAAAAATGATACTAAAAAAAAAATAACCAAACAAATCAAGGAAGACATCAACTGGAACACAGAAGAGAGCATAATAATAAAACAGGTATGAGAAACATGTAAGCATGTAATTGAATGTAGTACTTGGTCTGTAATAATGGGATAGATGATTTTGAAAGATTTATATGTGCCATCAAGACTTGCTGTAATGATGTCCTGCTGAACAACTGCTATAGACATAGCATCTGGCTCTGTCTGCAGTGGGCCATACCTGTCAACTGTGCAGATCTTCACAGAATGTCCAGATTTACCCATCAGAGTGTTTGGTCTATTCCTACTAACATCTATATTAGTCTGGCAAATAGCTGAAGATGAAAGTCATGAAGTAATGACAAACACTTGAGTTTCAGACCCCACTACCTTCAGAATAGTCATGGCAATGCAAAATGTATTATGTTACAAACTTCATAGGTTTGTAATAGGCATATTTAAGATTTGTCCATATATACCCCCCAATGTTAGGCTGTGTCCACATGTGATGCTATAAGAGGTGGATAGGTCAGGTCACAGTTGAGGAGCCTGACTCACTCTGGGGAAGGACAGCTCACATATGGCAACCGCTAGAGTGTCTGTCAAAGAGTTGTGACTGTGCCACTGCTAGGCCAGTTAATGGAATGTTGCCCATATCCATATGTTACCTGTGAATATGAGTATTATACATGTTTGTATTGTAAATCTAAAATACCTATATAGGACATGTTCATAGTAAAGTACTGTTGCAGATGTGTGTGTTAAACTGCATGTGATATATTGCATTAATAACATTCAACTGTACAGTGTTTTGCCGGACAATATTCACAGTTGTGACTGATATCTGTAGTCACATATTCATATACTTGTGTTATGTCAGCTATATTAATATATTATCAGCATTGATCTCCCTGTCGTCACCCATTGATATGGACCATTTCCCAGAAGTCCTGGAAGACTGTGAATACAGTGTGCTACACTGACATAGAACACAAATGTATACCAGGTATCCCCTGAGCATGTGTATGCATATGTATGTTCAGGTGAAAAGTACAAAAGTAATAACATGGGTCACAACCAGTCTGGAAAATAGGTTGTGCATGTTGCACATGTGTGTAATATCAGTGTTACTGCATACAACAAAATAAAATGTGTACAGCCACTGATTGTTGCATTGCCATGACACTGATATGGGTACGACAGTAGGCATGATTATCAGGTAGTAATCAGAGAAGTGTACAACTGTGTTATGACTTATTGTCCATGCCTACCACTAACAGCTATATCAACACCCATATACACTGGATATCCAAAGTGTTCACACCCCTGTTGGAATGCCAGGTTTGTGTGCTATATGCCAATGAGACCATAGAAAGTCATTTCAAAATGTTTCTTGCCTCAAATGTGACCCATAACCTGTGCAATTCTATAGAAAAAGAAACAAATCTGTTTCATGGAAGGTGAGCAGCCTTTGCCAAGTGAAGGTGTGACATGATGCTAGAGTACAAACCAAGACAAATGGATGCTGTAATAATCTCAGCAGGTATTTACACAACATATCAGTTTATGGGTGTGCACACACATTCAAATGGCTTACTGTACTGAGTATTATTTCCCATATGTTTTCACAGGACAGATTAAGTTTTTTAATGAATTGAGCAGACTATAGGTCACATTACAGGTGGGGATTGTGTTGACATGAGCTTTTTTGGGGTCATGTTTCACTTGCACAACTATCAGGCATTGTAACATGTAATGTGTACACTTTATATCTACTGAAGCTATATGGAATCAGCAGTACCTGACCTGCCCAACCAGCCGCCACCAACGATAGAGTAGTCACCCTTGGTGGACAGCAGCAATACACAAAGCACATAATAAGTTGCTATAGTGGCTGTACAGGGACACATAGGTACAGACTATAACTTGGAAGCAACTCCATCTCTATCTGAGCATGCATGTAGTTTCACAGATGACTTCCTGTAAGGCTGACTATGACTATAAATGAGACATATCCACACCACCAAGGCCAACTGCAACAATGTCAACACATATGTAGTCAGTCTTAGAGGCAGTAACACAATTCAACCTGTACTGAGGGTAAAGCACACCTCATACACACATCCCATGGATACAGGCAACCTGCATCAGACAGGTTAGGTGGGAACAGTGCCACCCTGTCCACAACATTTGTACAGGGGGATATGGTACACCAACCACATTCCTGCCCACATCAATGGTGAGCATGTACATAATGCTGACTGATGGTAACAAAAGCAAGTCTCCATGGGGCATGAGAACATCACAGTCTGCCTCCTACATGAACTCAGGCATGTGCTCACAGCTCCATTACATACTACAGTTAAACACAGACTTGCCACCATCCACACACCATCCACATGGAAGATGGCCACTGTCATCCCTCTACACAGAAATGAATGGAGAATGGTGGATTATGCCCTTAAGTGTCCAGCATTGGGGGAAACTAGACAGGTCAAGGCCAGGAGTGTAATGCAAGATGCCAAAGCCATGATAGCTTTCAGTGTTATGGTATAGTCTGGATTATTTGCAAGTAATATCCGCTGTTGATGTGCAAGTGGACAACCGTATGTGACCTTTTTTCCTGTTTATGTCTTCCAGGTAATATGCAACATCCATGGCTCCCAGCATTCACCAACATAGAGAATGAGACCATCAAACAATATGTCATGCAACATCACAGCATCTTATTCAGCTGCAGAGTCCAGGATCTGCAGGAGAGGACCACCCTGTGGAACGAGCTCATCCACAGGGTAAATGATGTTGGCCTGCACAGCTGAAATTATGAGCAGGTGTGGCATCATTGCACTGACTTCACCTGCCATACCCATCAGCATGCTGCTGCCGTTGTGAGGGACCCGCTAGCCACAGGTGGAGGTCAGGTCAACCAGCCCCCACTGACACATGCTGAAGAGTTCCTCGCCAGCCTTGGGGCACCCACCCACCAGACAAGCCATCAAGCTGAAGACAGCATTGTGGAGGCGAGTGCCACCCACACAATGGACGAGGAGTATGCAGGTAAGGCCCCAGTGCACATTACTAGAACACTATTGCTTATCCATTTTTATCTGTAAAGTATCTACATGTATATGTCAGATAAGATAGTCTGTTGCTGGAGTATACTAATGCGCATATGTGCATAATCATTAGTATTGGAGTTTGTACTGTTGATGTGCTAAAATGCTGCTTCCACCCTGTACCAATGCCACAGGTGTGGCTACTGACATTACTTCTCTCACACAACTATTTAGGTTCCTCTGGTATACAACTGGGACAGCAGCCTGTAGCCGATGAGTATGGAGTTGTTTTGTTCAGGTTTGCCAATACACCAGCCATGTTAAGGCCATGCTATTTGCCATACACACATTTAATACACCTACCCACAATGGATGCTGTACATGTTCATTTTTGTTGGTGTTAACTGCACTGCATGACAGTGGTCATCATGGTGGCATATCTGAAGTGTATGTAAGATTCCTGCAGTATACCTCACAACCTGTCAGTCCAAGATGTGTGGACAGAAATAAACAAAATGGTGGGACAAATGGCCTACAGTAGGGACATGTATTTAACATTACTCTTATACAGTGGATACAACAGTGTGTACACCACTATTACAACGGCAACTGTTCTTGATATATACAGCAGACCACAATAACACATTCCACACCTTTTACAACATGTAATATGATCCTAACATGAGCAATGAATGTGTAATATGTAATTCTATGTTAGGATAACAAATATGGGTAATACAAACCTTACAAAACACTGGAAGCATATGTGTGTACACACTCCAAATAACATATTGTGGAGGCAACTTGTGATGTACTGACAGCATTCGCTCTGCTTGAGTACACACCTGCCATCAAGTACAGAGCCTCAATGTCACACCAAGTAATGGTCTGCTGTCCAAGAAGTATGTCCATGACATTTGCCCATTGGCCTGCAACAGAGGCAGCCATGGCTTGCACACATCTTATAAACCATGAAATGGATCCCATATCTGAAAGGTAGCAGTCAGAAGTGGAAAAAGTAACCTTACCTCACCATTGCATATACCATGGCAAACAGTGCAGACAGTCATCTGTGGGTGTATGAAATATGGGACAACAGTGATGTAGAAAATAAACAGATGCCCATCCAAAGCAGATGACAAAACATGTTGCAAACTGGTCATGGCAGCTGCCCAGAGACATGCAGCAACACTGAGAGAGTTGCAGGAATGTCTAGTAAGTACTGCCTGTGCAGTACCTGTGTCAACAATCACCTGGATTCTGCATAAGAATGGCCTATGGGTTAGGGTAATCAGATGGAAGATTTGTCCCACATGAAACATCATCCAGAGCTCTGTACAGGTAGCATAAGCATAACATCAGTTCTCCCAAAGGCATGTGTTGCAATGTGTAATGGTGTCATAAGACCAAGGCTCAAACCTACAGACAGTATTAATAAAGATACGTGTGGTGCACACGCAACACCTCACTCCACCTCAGGGCCACAATTCCCAACTTTTAGCTTGCTGGTGCCAGTGTACACCTTTAGGGTTGCTGTTTATTAACTGGAACTAGGCCAGTAGACATGGTGGTTGGAATTTGGAACACTGCAAAATAACACTCATGTGTGGCCCATAGTTGTCAGGCATCTGCAATAAGGCTGAGGATGGGGAGGGGACACATCCAAAGCTATCTAAGAATGGCTGTATCTGAACACAGTCAAGGTTATGAATTGTGCCAGACATAACCGAGGCTCTATAGTAATAGTAAAGTCACTGTGTGACCTCCAAGGTCTGTGCACATAAGCTGACCTTGCAATCTGGCTGAGTTGGTGGACCTTTGTAGGACAGACAGACCAAATAATGCCAAGTAAAGATGGACCATGCTAGTACACCCCTTCCAGGAATAGTGACTGCTGTAATTCACTTAACAGGTGCTTCAACAAACCATCATGTTAAGGGTGTGCACACTTATGCAACCCACATATTGTATGCATCTCATTCAGCATCCCCACGACTAACACATTTGTTTGATACTGCATTGGATTGCACATGCCATATATCACATATCAGGTGTGTGTAATGTTAACAAATGAAGTATTGTGGCCCCACTGCAAATCATAGAAGAGGCTGGAATGTCAACAAGGGTGTGTACACTCCTCATATCCACATTAAGCTTTGAAGGTTGTCAGTGTAATTGGATTTTATTGTACATACATGCACTGCTGATGATATCTGAAAATCAAAGGTCAGGCATTAATTATTGATATCAGTCCACATATCATCCCAGTTATGTGTCAGACAAACACATAGGGGCTGTGAGCAACAGAGCAAACATAACTGCCAGATATCTACACATTCAGCAATGGTCTATACACTTGTAAGGTATGGTGCACAGTACATGCCAGTGTGCTGTACAGTTACACAGCAATAATGTGTACATGTGTGCAGTGTGTTCTGGGGGAAGGTGCATCACCTACTAACACAACTCATGCATCACAGAGATGTATAATTTTGGTAACAAGGATTACGAATGGCTGCAGTGCATGCTGTTGAGTGCCATATGTCATACATGTCGATTGTTGGGTAATGAGAGGTCTGTGTAATATCTTTGTGCCACCTCACCTGTAAGTATGTGTGTGTGTGTGTGTGTGTGTGTGTGTGTGTGTGTGTGTGTGTGTGTGTGTGTGTGTGTGTGTGTGAGAGAGAGATTGTGTAGAACTAAACCATAACATACAGGTCTTAATTTCCATTTCTTGTCTTCCCTCACAGGTAGCGAGGTGGGTCAGGGTCCCTCCAGCAGGCAAACTGATGTTAGCGTCCATACAGACTCTGACAATGATGATAGGCATAGTGAGGCATAGGCAGGGTTTTCAGGGGCTGAATCTGTGCCATTGGTTGTCATCCCACTTTTATCCACCCCATCCCCGTACATAGTCACAATGTCCACACATACCCAATCACTAGTGGCCATAGATGAGGGACAGTTGGTGGATGGTGGCATGGGACAGGAAAGCGTGGTGACTATGGCAAGTGTGTCTGCATACATTAGCCATAGCTGGATGACCAGTGAGGTCCCACACAGGCAGATGTACCAGGGTGCTTGTAGAAGGGCTGCTGCCCATCATGCTCCTGGCAGAAGTGCCATAGAAGGTGTCACAAAATACATGTTTTGGGCCATCATGGAGGTACAGGCACGTATGGAACATTACACCAGAGATAGTCTGAGGCTTCAGAGGGCTACACTTCCTGCTGTATGTAACTACATCTGTGATCATGCAGATGCCCACCATTATTTTGCAGAGGTCATGGATAAATGGTTGGGTGAGATGGTGGGAATCCTTGACTGTGTGGTGTCTGCGATAGAGCATGTGGTAGGAGTAGGGTGTCGGCCACATGGACATAGGTCAGCAACACCAACAGGTGGGGGTCTACGTGGACGTGCAACATCTCATGGTCAATCCCATAGTGGTAGTACCAGTACCAGCACTGCAAGGGGTGCTGTCCACACCACAACACAGCAGGCCACATGCACATGGTCCTGGCCAGTCCCAACAGGGATGCAGATCCAGCGGACAGTTGTCCTCATCAGGGGAGAGTACTATATATTTGCTTCTGCCTGGTGGTGCTCATGCAACCCATGGCAGGTGCAGTTCCCATGCCTGTGGCTGGACACGGTGAACTGTACACCCTGCCATGTATGGTCCGCAACTGTCCAACATACCCCTGTATAGGGCAGTCACATGGCAGAACTGTGTGCATACACACACACACAAACACACACACACACACACACACACACACACACACACACACACACACACACACACACACACACACACTCACACACATATCACCAACACAGCTAGGGCACATCCATACATACACACACTTCATGTCTGCACAGGCCATTTAATAAAGAACCCCCAACCCACACACATGATGTCAACCAAATGGCTCAGCCTAGGCCTCTGGCAAACCCACACCACACTCTGTGCATATGATGATACCTGTGCCACATCCCTGTCATCCATACCATCGATGCAGGGACATGCTAACATGGTTCGGATGCACAGGTGAATGTACTAAAGTTTAGCAATGTAATGCTGTTTAACATATTGTCAGCTGGAATGTTTAATGCTTACATGTCAGGGTGTGTAGCTGTCCAGCCATGATGCATTACAGCTGTTATTAACACTGACTGTGGTCTCCATAATGTATTCTGTTTGCGTTCTAGGTGTCTGTGTGTCGGGAGGAAGCTGGTTTGCTGCCCTTTCCTACAAGGGGTGTGCACTATGGTAACACATTGACTGTGTACTTCATTTTGCAGAAAACTCATTTTGGCCTATGTAATTCCACCAAGACCAAATTGCCAAAACATCACATCAGTAAATAATCAGTCCGCCAGATTTAATTCAATAAAAAATGGTACTGGCTGGTTATATGTCCTTTTCCCCAATGTAGTGCAATCTGGGAGTTGGTATACATAGGTGTGCTGGTGTGGGGTGCACAGGCCACCCCTTCAGAGGGTGCTGGGTGCTGTAGAACCACACATGGTGTGATTAACAACTACTTAATCTTTTAACATAAACTGTACAGTATAACAGTACACTAAGCGGGGGATACACACAACAATAACCCCAATATGGGTGGCTGTGCCCATGACAACCACACCCAACTATATATACCAACTCCAGTATTGATGTACAGCTGTACAGTGGGGAAGAGGGCATTTTTGCATCCACTACTAGTTTTGATGGAATGAATTTTCACAAGATGATTGCTTTGAAATGTTACCTTTTGCCAGGAGTGATCTCCTGGGAAATATATTTTCTGCAAACTGAAGTAGATCCCTTCACATACACACACACTTACTTGGCAACACTGAGATTAGAACCTCTACCTAGGTACTTATTGCTACTAATGTGTTTGGCCTTAATTGCACACACCACAGAGCTTGTAAGGTGAGGTGTGTCCTGAGCTTCCTGTAAAGTGAACAACATCACCAGGCCTTGTACAGTATGGTAATGGGGGGATGTACTGGGTGTTAATGGGCAATACATAGTATAACATACTGTCATATACAAATTGACAAACACATACAGTCATAGACACATTTGACAGACCTGGGTTTAGCAGTGCTGACTACATAGTAAGTGAGTCCATACTGTTACAGAGTTTTTGCACACAGCACATGCATCATTAAGCTGAAGAGTGTCATCAATTACCTGTATGATTGATGGTGACAGCGGTCCTCATACAGTGGACCTTGGGACATGTACTGGGGGTACCATTGTGTAAAGACAGTATACCCAGCGCCCCCACCCCACATTGGATATTGTACTCACTGAAACCCATGATAATGATGTGACATACCCACAACCAGACATTTACCAGGACTGCAATACAAACCTTTGTCTATCTAATTATTGCTACTACAGGGATATGCATTTATTGCACAACCCACAGGGATAGTAGGGACTGAGGTCCATAGATTCAGGTGTTCCTAGGTGTGTACCAGGCTAATGTCCATGGAGAGATGAGAAGAGTAAGGCATGTGAGTGCACTGGTATCATGCCACCTGACATTTGTCAGTAGATCATCTATCAAGTAATGCCACTTGAGTGATCCCCACGGTGACAGTTACATTCAACATCCACTCATCTGGTTTTCTCTTGAAGAGGGCCAGTTATATGCTCCAATTGACATGTATGCAACATATATTGCATAACATGGCCAGTGTCTGGATTAGGGACCTGTACCCAAACATGTTCTGTTGACTGTGATAGTCTGGTTGAGGTATCCATGGCATGTGGTGCATACAGAGTGAGGTTTCCTAGCTGTGGCATTCATAACATAGCTGGGCAGATGTCAGTGTCAGTCAATCAGAGATTGCCTGTAAGCAGCCAAGATGAATACCTGACATCAGCACATCTGTACAGAGGACAGACAGAAAGTAGATAGCCAACAGGTTATGCATTAGGATGAATGTTTTGAAAGACAAACGTCTGAAACTGATAGGTATGTCATTATTACATGACAGCAGTCCTCAATGACATGTCCAAAAAACATATCTACAGTTAATATTAACATATCAGATCAATATCCAATAGGAGATACATGAAAACATACAGCTCAAAAACCAAGAACATGATAGTCAGTACTCAGAGCCCAGCTTTGCATGCAGTAGTGTATGGTTCCAGTACTACAATCAACCACCCTAATACTGGGTGATTTCAACTACCCAAACATTAACTGGGAGAACTACTCAAGTACTAACTCCCTTGCCCAGCGCTTCCTAGAATTTATAAACTCGAATGCCCTGGATCAACTGGTCAATACCCCTACCAAAGGGAACAACATATTGGACCTGGTCATTACCAACATGGGCGACCGGTGTTCCACACCTGACATCAATCCCTCGCTGGTTAGATCAGACCATAGACTAATCACTCTGGATATTCACATTCCACCTCCACCCCCAATCAAGGAAACCACCATGAAAACCATTTCAAAAGCAAACTTCACATTGCGTAAGACCGAGGTGGAATGGTTCACAGCCCCCACACCAATGGACAATGCTGTCCAAGCTGCTGAAACCTATACAAAGGCACTCTATGATCATCTGCAGGAATGCATGGATCATACTATCCCAAGTAAAACCAAGAATCACTCCTCCAAGAAAAGGAAACTAGTCTGGTGGATCCCTGCCATAAACAGGCTCTATAATAGAAGGAGGAAACTAGTACAGATAAGAGAAAATCCCTAGAAGGAAAGACATCCCTGATCAGTATTAGCAAGAAACAACAATCCCTCATTAAATCGTCCAAGGCTAGCTTCGAAAGAAAAATTGTCAAGGACTCCAAAGATAACCAGAAAGCATTCTTTAGCTATGTCAAGAACCTAAGTGGAAACTCTCAGATCTGCTCTGAGTTGGTGCAGAATGGCACAAAATACACTGAACCGACTGATATTGCCAACATTTTGGCAGACAGGTTCAGTGCAAACTTCATACCCCTCTCACCCCCTAAAGGTCCCATAACCATACCAGAAGAATGCAAGTCCTAGGCAATCACCAACACACAGGTAAAAACAGCCCTATCTAAAGCCAAAAACACAGCCACAATGGAACCAGACGGTGTCCCAGGCTGTGTCTTACAAGAACCTGAAAATGAACTAACCCCTCACCTAATCACACTGTTCAAACTCTGCCTCTCTACAGGTTATGTGCCCACAGAGTGGAACACAGCAACAGTTATCCATTCCACAAAGGTGGCGCCACAACAGACCCCAGGAACCATCACCCTATAAGCCTGACTAGCCTGGTCTGCAAGGCTATGGAGCGCATCATCATGGAACATTAACAGAGACATTGGGAACCTCCAGTCTTTGGACTCCACACAGTTTGACTTTGTTAAGGGGAGATCATGCCTCCTAAACCTGGTGGACTTCTTTGAGACAGTTACCAAGGCATTAGATGAGGGTAAGGAGGTCCACACATCCTACCTAGACCTTGCAAAGGCTTTCAACACCATTCCCCATTCTGGTATTACAGACAAACTCACCAACCTGAACATCAACACCTACATCACAAGATGGGTTGCAAATTGGCTCACGGATAGAACCCACACAGTGAGAGTTGCAGACTCTGGGTTCAATTCTAAACAGGTTACAAGTGGTGCCTCCAGGGCTCAGTCCTAGGACCCCTCCTGTTCAATATATACTTCTCAGAGGTACAGGCAAGCACTGGAGGACTTTGGCTAACCAGGTTCACAGACAACTGCAAACTAGAGGCCATAATTGATTCTCCAGCTGATACAGACACCCTCCAGAAGGGTCTCACTGAGATGGATACCTGGTGTCAAAATCATGGCCTCAAGCTGAATGCGAAAAAGTGCATAGTCATCCCCTTTGGCAAAAACAAAGTACCCAAGAGTTACCACATAGGTGGTAGTCCCCTAAATACAGAAAAAGTAATAAGGGATCTGGGGACCCAAGAAAATAGCAATCTATCCTTTGATAATCATATTGCCGAGGTGGTTAGAAAATCCTTCTACGTGGCCCACCTAATCTCAAAAGGGCTCGCATTTAGAAAAAAGGAGGTTATTGTGCCTCTCTACTCATCACTTATTAGACCCATTATAGAATACAACGCCCCATTTGGGATGTACCTTACAAGACACCTGAAATAGCTGGAAAGGCCACAGAACTACCTCACCAAGAGGATTACTGGACTCAAACAAATGACCTATGCAGCCCGACTGAAGAAACTCCAGCTGTACTCGGTTGCATACCACTTACTCAGAGGTGATCTCTGCTTAACATACAAGGCCATGTCAAACCCAGAACTGATGGATATGCTCCACCTAAAAAAAAACAAATCCCTGAGAGCCACACTCTCTAGTGATATAAACCTTATCACAACGATAAATAGGATGCATTGGAGGGATAGATTCCTGACCCAGAGACTCCCCATGCTTTGGAACAAGATTCCAATATACATCAGGCAGAGCCCCTCACTATCACTCTTCAAGAGAAACCTTGACGGGTGGATGGGAAACAGAAAATTTACCACGGGGATCACTGCAGTGGCTTTGCTTGACAGAGGCACATGGAACTAATAGCTCTGCTGGTCAGAGGCACAGGGAACTAATCTAAGGGGGTGGTGAAAGCCAACACACTCTGGCTAGGCTTATAAATGCCCTTGGGCAGATAGCCTAGTACTTACCTATGAACCTATGAACTCTTACTTGGAAAAGCACTGTTAAAAGTAGTAACGTAATGGTACAATACATGCAAGTGTGACTGCATATAACATGGGATACTACCCAAGTATGAAACACATACAAAGAGAAAAGATTGTGGTACTACCCATGTATACTCAGGTGTCCCATACAGTAAACACACACCCCTTGTGACTGTAATGACAGCACATAAAAGCATGTTATGTACATGGAATTAAATACACTTATTAATGATGTCATTACCCTACTATTTGATCAGGCTGGAATGTGATCACTGGTTACCAGGGCTGGGCTATGCTTAGCAGGTTTAGGCATTGCTTAAATGTAAAGCTAAGCAGATTTGTGCACTGGTAAGCAAAGCCTACATGGTGCAAGTGCATATTTGTTTAACCATACATTAGCAGCGCTTACCTTTATGTAAACCAAAGCAAACCCACTTAAAGCCGCTTTAGAGCACCTTAATCACCCTGTCTCCATTAGCCCTTATTCTGCCCAGCAAGAAAATAATGACCCCATGCAGGTCTTGAAACAGGACCTTGTGCACTTGAGCCATCTAAGCTGTAACAATGTATGTTGCTTTTTCAAATATATCATTTAGTACATGTACTGAATAGTAGTGAACAACTGCTAAGACTATTACACTCGTTTATACTTGTTAGTGAAAATAGTGTGGAATCAGTCATATTTTTATATCTAAATATATACATAGATAAATATGGTGAGATACATCTGAGAAGGAACATACAACACTTATGTTTACACATAAAAAGGATATGTGTGTGTGTGTATATATATATATATATATATATATATATATATATATATATATATATATATATATATATATATATATATATATACACACACACACACACACACACACACACACACATATATATATATATATATATATACACACACACACACACACACACACACACACACACACACACACACACACACAATATATATATATATATATATATATATATATATATATATATACATATATAAATAATTTATGCCCACAACATGTAGTGGAGTCATACCTCAGCACCATAACTCTCAACCTCTTAGTGCAAGGGAATGTAATGTAAGTATTGCAGTTAAAAAATGTAGAATGTTGCTACAGTAACAGGGTTTGTGTCAACATACATGTTCCGAATGAAGGCTCTTCTGAAACTGACATGTACGCCATCAGTTACTGACAGACATTATAAAATCATCATAGTGAAGTACCACACAAATCACAGTAATGATCCTGTGGGATACAGCAGAAATATGAGCAATAAACGTGGACAGTCTGAAAAATCTGGTCAGTCAAGAGGTATATACAGAACTCCTTAGTGCAAGAAATGTGGACCAAGCCTGACAAAGAGGATGTTTACAGCCATAAAAATGGGGATATGTCACAAATACTTGAGTAGGTAAGCTCACACACTTGATGCATTCATACCCTCCTGTCTGTCCTAACATATATTAACTGGAGGAGCAGAGGTCCCAAGCCCACAAACTTCCCACTATTTAGTGACATACATCTTTACAGCATCCCACTGCTTTGTCAGAAATAAACAACACATATGGTGGCCAGGCAACAGTACATCTGACAAATATATGGACATAACATCACACTAGAGTAAATACACTGAGCTGCTAGGCATGTCACCAAGCACTGCCTAAACTACAGGCAGACTGCCACAACACTAACCCAATTTTCCCTATGGGGGAATACACATGTGATTGCAAATATAGCAGGCACTACAGGCATGTAACAGCATGGAGTAACAGACACCTGTATGAAAGTGCATACCCACAACCAATCTCAACACAGTCACATAATGGTAAGCCTAATTAATAGTACAGTATATGGACTGTGTGAACAAAACCCATCATCATATTTGCCACTCACACACTAACCCTACATATACTGGCCCAATTCACAGTGTAGTCTGATGCCTGACTGTGGTATGGGACATGTCTCAGTCTGGCCCTACAAACATATAAGCTGATAGGGTACCAGAAACTGGAGCAGCATGCAACGTCAGATAGAACAGGACCAAGAACACTGGCATCTATTCCAGTCTGTACACAGACCAAATAACATATTTACAATACACTGCTGCACAATACTGGCACTCTGTCAACAATCACCATTAGTATACAGACCTCACTACTGTACAGACTACAACAGAATGTCCAGTTTTGTTCCACAAATATAAGGCCTCTAATACATAACATATCTGGCAGTGTGATATATCACTGGCTTGATATCAGGAATGATGTCAGTAAATGATATACTGTACATATCCACCTCTTACTATATGGAAAAAGGGTGACAGACTTGGGGACAGAGGCACAAACACAGGGCCAATATTGACATATTGCTGTTATAAACTGAGAAAATTGTTGGTGTAATAGGGTTTGTTGTAACATATCTCTTCTGAGGGATATGAAGTCAGTAACACACATGGATGTTACCATTTACTGACTGCAATCATCAGAGTATGCTACTGCATTCATAAAGACAGAAAATGCATGAGTAACACACCAAATCTAAGACTCCAAACTCTGGCCAGTCTGCAGATAGCCCTACAGGTGAGAGTTTTCTCAACCACATAACACTATCATGCCAGAATTTTAATCATGCAGAACAGCCATATCCACACAAACCCTGTTTAACCATTACTTCAAACACAGAACAGCAATACTTACATTCTGTCCCTATGTCTGGAACATCCCCCTCCAGTTTGTTGGCCTGTCTCCACAGTGTTTGTTGTAAGAGGTATTTCCAACTACCCTCTGTGATGCTGTTTGTCAGACACCCACATGAAGCCCTGCTCACAGTGAAGGAAAAGGGCCAACACCCACACAAAATGCTTAGTTATAGGAGTGTGTTTCCATGCAATTGGCTATAGGGATTATACCACAGCTGTTCCACATGCAATTAGCAAATGGGGGACTCCAATTCATGCACAAATAATCAGCTGATCATGAGCATTACCTACAAAAGTCAAGCTGCTGCCTATGCAAAACAGATGTATTTTTCTACATCTACCAGAGAGGAAGAGAGAGAGAGAGAAGAAGAAGAAAGAAAGGAAGAAAGAAAGAGAGAAAGAGGCAAGCAGGCAAGTGTGTTTGTATATGATCCGTGGGTGGAGAGTGGCATCTGGGTATTATAACGGTTCCCTATATTGTTTACTAATCCATACTGTCACATAGTAATTGCACATGGCTGAACACATTTATGTCTGTGGATTGTCTACACCAACCTCTATGGTGTTTACCAACTGTTAGCTTTGTAATGTGGACATTGGGACATATAGGTCCTTAATATAATAATGTAGCAAAACCCACCACCCCAATGGATCCAATCACACCAACACCTACACAGGATACTGATGACACACACACACACACACACACACACACACACACACACACACACACACACACACACACACACACACACTTGCCAGTATTGAGTTTTGAACCCTTATCTATCTATCTATGTATTTTTACTACAGTGTTATGCATGTATCGCAAGTGCAATGGAGCTTATATGTTGGAGAGCTATCCAAAGGTATCTTTGAAGGTGAGTGACATCAGCAGCAGTGCTAACGGAGGGGTAAGGGAAGTGTAGCAAGTGTGAATGTCCACAAAATGAGATGTCAGCAAAGATACACACTCTCTCTCACACAAACACACATATTTTCACAGCTGCCAGGACCAGGGCTAGAACTCCTACCTAGCTAGTTTGTTACATTATGGCATTACACATTTATTGCAAGTGCCACGGAGCTTATATGTTAGAGAGCTCTCCAAAGGTATCTTTGAAGGTGAGTGACATCAGCAGCAGTGCTAAAGGAGGGGTAAGGGAAGTGTAGTAAGTGTGAATGTCCACAAAAACAGGTGTCAAGAAAGACACACACTCTCTCACACAAGCACACACATTTTTACAGATGCCAAGAGCAGGAGTAGAAGTCCTACCTAACTAGTGCGCTACACTATGATATTATGCAGTTATCGCAAGTGCCACGAAGCTTATATGTTGGAGAGATGTCCAAAGGTATCTTTGAAGGTGAGTGACATCATCAGCAGTTCTAAAGGAGGGGTAAGGGAAGTGTAGTAAGTGTGAATGTCTACAAAATCAGTTGTCAACAAAGGCACCCACACTCTCTTTCACACAAACACACACATTTTCACACTAAGAGCAGGCGTAGAAGTCCTACCTAACTAGTGTGCTACACTATAGCATTGCACAATTATTGCACATGCCATGGAGCTTATGGGTTGAGACTTGGCCAATGGGTTATTTCAAGATGACTGACATCAGCAGGAGTGCTAAAGTAGGGCAATGGGAGGTGTAGTGAGTGTGAATAGCTTCAAAATCATTCATCTCCAAACACACACACACACACACACACACACACACACAAACACACACACAGACACACACACACACACACACACACACACACACACATACACACACACACAATTTAATGTCTGGGATTAGTACTCCTACCTAATTTGCTACACTATGGTATTATGCAGTTATCGTGAGCACAGAGCACCACAGAACTTTTAGGGCTGAGATTTGACCAAAGGGTTATTTCAAGGTGACTGACATCAGCAGGAGTGCTAAAGTAGGGCAATGGGAGGTGTAGTGAGTGTGAATGGTCTCAAAATCATTCATCTCCAAACACACACAGAGTTTAATAGTTGCCCTGTCTGGGATTAGAACTCCTACTTAACTAGTTTGCTACACTACAGTATTACACAGTTATCACAAGCACCACAGAGCTTTTAGGGCTGAGACTTGGCCAAAGGGTTATTTCAAGGTGACTAACATACAGTATTACACAGTTATCATGAGCACATAGAGCTTTTATGGCTAAGAATTAGCCAAAGGGTTATTTCAAGGTGACTGACATCAGCAGGAGTGCTAAAGTAGGGCAATGGGAGGTGTAGTGAGTGTGAATGGCCCCAAAATCATTCATCTCCAGACACATGCACAGTTTTAACAGTTGTCATGTTAGGGATTAGAACTCCTACCTAACAAGCTTGCTACACTATAGTATTACGCAATTATCACGAGGACCACAGAGCTTATAGGGCTGAGCTTTGCCCAAATGGTTATTTCAAGATGACTGACATCAGCAGGAGTGCTAAAGTAGGGCAATGGGAGGTGTAGTGAGTGTGAATAGCCTCAAAATCATTCATCTCCAAACACACACACACACACACACACACACACACACACACACACACACACACACACACACACACACATGCACACGCACACAGACACACTCAGTCACACACAACTTTACATTTGACAGGACTGAGTTTACAAATGCTACATGAATAATTATTTGTACTATCATGTTACACAGTTATCACAAGCACCACAGACACTATAGAGCTGAGGGCTACCCAAAAGAATGTCTACAGTTATTGACATCTGCACATCATGTGATATAGGCCAATTGGATGTTTAGTGGGTGAGACAGGCCTCATAATGAAATTATCTCTGTCACTGTCTGTCTCTCTTTTCCCCACATCTCTGTGTGTGTATGTTTGACATATTATTGTGTGTTGGCCTTGGATATGTGTGAGTATTCCTATCCAATGTGTGTGTGAAGCATAAATGGTGTACAATTTGATGTTTGTGCACAGACATCTGCAAATGACAGATATGTATAGTCCACTGTGTTGTCAGACATGGGCTTCATTTCTCTAAATGTAGGAGCATGCCCAATATGACAGTCTGTATTGAGTGTGTGAATCCATTCCAGTTAGGGTTGTACTCCAGTCCAGGGTTTGGTGTTCTACACCTACAGCTAGCAAACTGTTTCTGCAGGACATCTGTAGATAGGTTGACAATATGGAGTCACAATGGGTGAAAGATAGGGGGATACTGTAACTATTGCTATTTGTGCTGCTTGTATTACATGGTTGGTGTTAGCAGAGATATTCCAGACATATGTACTGTTTTAAAGTGTGATGTATTATGTTATCAACTACTTACATATATAATTATTTGCTCACATTTATTTACCAGGAAATACAAGATGAATGAAGCTGAGTCCGATATTGTGTTCGGCAGCCTACACGTTCTTGCACACTCCTGCCATTCTGGTGGGGTAGCTACTGACACTTGCTGATGGGTCCGTGTAAATGGTCCAGCACCTTGGTAGTATGGTGGCTGAGGATCCCCTTCTTGTACATATATCAACTTAACAGAATGGCCATATCTTGCTGTGGCCATACCTCTCAGCTGTACAGATTCACCCAGGTTACCCAAAGGCAGGGCTCATACATCTGGTCAGTTCCCTTTCACATTGTGGTTTATGAGCAGGTTTGTAACCACCCATTAATGGGTTTGCAGGCAGGGTAGTATGGGCACACATCAGAGTTTCAGACTTCACACACTCCATGCCTCTACACCCCCCCCCCCTGTTATTCTATCCTCTTCCTAACATTATGGGAGCAGTATCTGAGAAGTATCCCTTTAGTTGGCCCTTCATCCCAGCAGTATTTATGGACTGGTCCACAGTTCTTGCAGTAGGACATGGGGGGCATGCTACTGGGATTTGTGAACATGGCCTTGTATTTGTGTTCTGTTGACTGTGTTAGGTTGTTAGTTAGGACCCCATGAGATAACATACATTGGCACTATAGGTGAAGCACAGGCCTTTGACAGAGGACTGTAGACAATTTGGTAGTGATGCATGCCATCTGTAGCAGGCCAGTGCATTCTGTCACTCCTACATTCCCAGGCTGTGAGCCAGTGGATTCCCCTGGTGTGACAGGGTAAATGTGCAAGGTGTTAGTGGCAATACTTCCTGTCCATATTGATCCATTGGTCTGGATGTAGGCAAGGTGCTGCTTACAGTTAGGGACACACCTGCATAGGACACCTCTTCAGCATGCTGCATTCTGTGGGTATTCAGAAGTGGGGTCATGCTGCACTCATTCCCAAAAGCAAGGATATGACCTGTGATAAACCTGTGGCTGATGGAGGGAGTTAGCTGAGTGCATGTGTGATATGGAAGCTACTTGCAGCTGACTCACAGATATACCTGGGACATTCCCCTTATGCTGCCTTGTGTGTGGACATAGGCAGTCTCTCATTACTTCATAACTGTGCCTTTTGTGGTCTGCCAGTGATTGGCCAGACTACACCAGTATTTCATACTACACAGACAACTAATGTGCTGCTAACCTGTATGTACAATTCCAAAGTTGTGTGCAGTTGACAGTTACATTATATGCACTCTGGCTAGGGTACTTCCACCTGTGTACTGTGTGTATGTATGAGCCCATGTTCATGGCATGTCCATCTTTCAGATGGTGACAGATATTTACAAATATCTGGACAGTGATCATGGACGACTGTTGACATGGATATTGCTGAGAAGCATTGTGGTTGGCACTGCAGTTGTTGGAACATGGCCCTGTCAACCACAGTACTGCCCATAAGCCACCAAGATACAAGCCTCCATGCCTACATGCTGACCACATCCAGACAATATTGAACACACAACAACCTAACACACAGACCCCTGCATATTGTACACATGCAACAATCTATCCTGTAGATTAGGCCAGCTCAGGCAATCTGTGCTCCATTGATATTACTCCTCACACTTACATGTTACTGCATTTCTACATAGGATTGTGGGGGGCACACCGGATGACTTTATACATTTGCTTTGACTGTACTGGTATTTCAGGTACTCTGTTGGCTTCCATTTCATATTGTATTCTGACCTATCATGCAGACTGGAGGCATACCAGTAGAGTACAGATCTTAGGTTTTATTGACCTACATTTCAGTTTCAGACTTCTTACCCTTCAGAACTAACATACAACTGCCAGACCTGTTGTAGTCTGTCTGTGTATGTCTGGAGGGGGACTGTTCACCATTGCCATCATTTGGAGGCCTTAGCCCAGCCTTTCTTTATGGTCATCTACATCTGTCCTGCTGGCTGAGGCCAGTGGTGGGTATGTCAGCCTCACTAACATGTATGTGTGTGTCCTATGGACACCCACAGTTATTTGGGCCACCACATGTACTGCGGTGGGATTTGTCACCTTGTCTAGTACTGCCTAGTATGCTGACACCAGTATTTGTTATGGATTTCATGCTGCCCATATAGGTGTCCACTATCTGCTGCCATCCCATTCAGCCACCTGATACACTGGCATGCTTGTGTCCATAACATAGATACAACTATCAGAACATACTACTCCATTCAGTAATTGATAGGAAGACTGACTTACTTTGTGGCTGGGCCAGTATTGAGGACAGTGCTGGAGGGCTGACTATGTCAGATGCACATAGTACACTCCCTATACATGGTAAAGCACAGGTAGTGTCATGTTTGGCATCCTTTTTACTGTATGTGTGAGTCAGAGAGAGGTGTCATTCCCTGGGCCCCTACCATGTCAGTGTATGTGCTATGAGTTGCCTCTTTGTCAAGGTCTGAGCATACTGGGCATGCCTTCATTCACCTACATGGGCAGGCTCAGGTAGTTCCTCCTCTGAGTCACTCTGTGCCTGTGATGGCCTTGGCAATGGTGGAGGGCTATGTGGCCTTGCTCCATACTGTTCCTGCTGCAGCTGTTTCCACAGGAACATATTGTGTAGCATGGCACATACTACGAACATTTGTGTACATGTACCTGGAGAGTACTGCAAGGCTCCACCGGATATGTCCAGGCAGTGGAACCATGACTTGAGCATCCCAAACACATGCTCTATAATGATTCTAGTTTGTGCATGTGCCTCATTATGGAGTTCTTGTTCAGGTGTATGTGCATTTCTGAAGGGTGTCATCAGCCATGGATCCAGTGCATAGCTAGCATCTCCCACTAGGTGGCCATATGGGATGTCGCCATTGGCAAATGACTGGTACAGCTGTGTCATATGCCAGATGTGGGAGTCATGATAGCTTCCAGGGCTGCCAGCAAAGACATCCAAGATAATGCCCTGGGCATCGCACATGACCTGGCAGTTGATGGAGGGGAAGCCCTTGTGGTTTATGTAGACCCTACCCTGCTCACCAGGTGATGCTTTGATGTGTATTTGCATGCAGTCTATAGCACCCACTACCTCAGGGTATTTTGCCATTTGGTGGAAGAGGCGCATATTGCTGGTCAATGCCTCACGGGTGTTGAGGAAATATATGTTCTCACTGGCATGTGCTAACATGGCATCCAGGATCTGGTGGAGTACCCTGGATGCTGATGCCTGTGAGAGCCCCATGATATCCCCAGTTGCCCTTTGGAAGGTACCTGTGGTTAGTATTCTTAAGCATAAACATACCTTGGTATTCACTGGGATGGGTTACCCTCTGTTGGTTCTGTGTGTGAGGTGGGGCCAGCACAGCTCAACAATTTGCTGTAGAATGTCCCTGTCCACCCTATAGTGCTCCACTATCTCCAGCTCATGTAGCCCCTGGTAGGTTACCCTGGGTCTGTATACTCTTCTCCTCCTCCTCACTGTGGGATGGTCATCAGCATTTACATCCTCAGCACCCTCAGCTTCTTGCACATATTGATGTATGAGAGACAGCAGCTCCTAACATTTTGTTATTTCTGTCAGGTAAAATTTCCCCGTCTGTGTTTGTTGGAAAAAACAGACTGAAAGGTGTTTGCATAGTTTATAGTAGTGTGCTGGGCTGGGCTGCTGCCTGTGTAATTGGCTGATTCTGATACATTTCATCAGTCAGATATGCTAGTTCTCCTTTATTGCCCTCCTACTGCTGTTTTCCCTTCACATTGCCTTCTCGTTTAAACCCCGAGGCACACCGTGCATACCCAGTGCTCAGATGTGAACAGTGCTGCTATTTCCTGGGGTTTTTTTTTTTTTGTTTAAAACCCAGTGCATGACATCACACCTATTTAAGTAGGGAAAACAGTGCTCAACAATGTGAGACACACCCCCTTCCTTAGCTTTGCTTAGCTAAGGGCAAACAC
The DNA here is from genome assembly GCF_019279795.1 of Protopterus annectens. NCBI lineage: Eukaryota > Metazoa > Chordata > Ceratodontiformes > Protopteridae > Protopterus > Protopterus annectens. The sequence goes on from NC_056732.1 coordinate 515,165,418, forward strand.
GGGCCACAGAGCTCCAATAAGCTTACAGCATGCATTACACACACCCTTACAAGGTCATCCATCTCTTATACAATGGTTTTACTGCACCTACATGGTTGAGTGCAAGCTAACACTGAGAGGAAATCTATGATTCAGTATGAATCCCTTCATTTACATAAACCAGAATGCTCACTCACACTGAGCCTTCCTCCTTAGCAACCACTGTTCCTTGGTATTGTTGTTTTATGCATGCCATTGACTATTATGGCAAAATGTTGATTTGGCTATAAAAGCTTATTTACCCCTTTTTTCTTATTTTCATGGCAATCCCATTTGCACACAGTTGCCCTATGCTTAAACATCCGAGATCAGCCAAAAAAAAACAAACTTTTTTTTTATAATATTGTAACTATTTTTCATGCCAATGGCCATATATTTGGCCATTGGTATGCCTACTACATTGAATACATGCTTTCTTTCAAGCTGTCATGCCTCCATTTTGTAATTTGCAGAAATGTATTTGGTTAGTAACCGAATACATTCCTGCAGGTAATACATTTCTGCAGGTTACACTATTTCTGCACAGATGCCTGCCTGCTTCCTGGATCACTAATTCACCTCATTTGCATGGTTTTCACCAGCAAATGAGGTAATTAGCATATAGTAGTGGTGTCCATGCAGGACTACTGTAGGAACACTAGTGCACGTCCCAAGAGCTCATTCCTGGATCGCTCATCGGCCATATTGGGTGCAGCAGTTCTTGCACTATTTCTGCACTCTGTGCAAAGCTTGCTGAATCCGGGGGTATGTTTTTTAAAAATTAATTGGGTGGACAATTTGTTTAGTTTTATTTTCTGATGTAGAATGCTGCTATGTTATTAAATACATGGTTACAAAACATTTTTGAAACAATAATTTCATGACACACACATATATGTATATATATATATTATATATTTTTTACATATTTTGTATTGTTTATTTTCTTGTGACTTGTAAGTTTCTTTTTAAAAGAACTACTTGGCTTTGGAAACTCTGCTGGGGGCGTGGCTAACACATAACTGTGCTTAGCAATTCTGATTGATTTAGGACAGTATAAAGTGAAGTGGAAATGCTTCCATGATTATCTGATGAAGTTTCAAACACTGAGATGAAAGAGCTTATGTTTTTTGTTTTTAATCATTTGGTTTATACTAGTTTATTAACAAGTTAAACCTTGTCTGGAGGAGTTTGCGGTGTGGTTAAGTCTGCTGTGTTTTTATGCTAGTTTGTGCCTTCTTTTCATTTGTTTAAAAATAAAAGGTTGTTGGACTTTTCATTGCCCTCTCAGTTCATAAGTAGGAAGGAAAGCAAAACAAAACCAAATACCAAAATTGTTACAACATTTTATAGATGTTTTTAGTGTACTGAGGATAGAAAGAAGAGAAGAAAAATATCATTGGGAGATAACCGTTTGACAAAGCAAATGAAGGTTTTCATTATTGTTAGTCTTTTGCTGAATGAGTTACATCACGAAGTACAACTATCTCTTTTGAAGGGAGACCCAAGGCTCAGTCTAAGTAAATGACTTGCTTGTAGTTACACAAGTGAACAAGCACAGACTGACAGAATGAAACTTAGGGCAGTTTGTCAAGAGTTCAGAGACATAATACACTGCTATACTGTCAAACTTAGCTCAAAGCCTACGGTCGGCACAAGGGGGGAGTAAGTAAGCATGACAGTGATTTACTTCTTTGTCAAAACATCCAGAAAGAAAGGAACTGCAAGCAGCTGCAAAAGATGGAAACAATATTGACTGCACATGAGATACCTGTGAAAGCAGACAGCACACTCCAAAGTGACAGTAGACTGCATATGAAAAAGTGTGAGTGACTTAGCAGACAAGGTGAAGGCAAGCAGCACAAGAAAGAAAGAGACGGAGATGATGTCTGCCCATTGTAATAAAACGATTTTAACATCAAATAAAGACTGCCATTTGTTACACCTTGGAAGCCCCTGTCTTTATCTTCCTGACAATTTGCATATTGCATTTAACCAACAACCTATTCCTTTTTTTTCTGTAAGTCTAACAGTAGCCTTATATGTTTTGCATGCAGTCTTCAGCTCTGTCATTGCTGTTGGCAAAACTAACTTTTCAGAAAGGAAGTGCCAAGCATTCATCACACTCTTTGTGAAGAACGCATGACTTCAGTTGTCTCATTTGAGTATATTAATCTCGTACAGTTTTCTGATTGCTTCTGCTGTAGTGTATGTACAATTGTGTTGCCAACAGATTGTTCCTATCCTTATAAAAATGAGATCTCTTGAATGGCACACACCACTCTTTGTAGACTCTCACGAGTTATCTGTGTACAGGGATAATGTCTTGTAATGCTACTACATCATCCTGTGCATGCAGATACTCCAGGTGCTTTAATTAGAGCTATCTCACTGTGTACATACCTTTACACCATCTGATATAAGCACCCCCAGGCTTCATTTTGCTATTAAGGTTACTACAGATTCCCTTCCATCTTATTCTCATGTAAGTGCATTCCGTTTCTATCTTTGTTTTGTTTTGAGTTTAAGCTATGTTTTGAGTAACACTGCTACCTTGCCAGTTCCTTACCTTTTTATGTGTATTCATGCATATCAGCCACACTGTATATCTTTCTGTCATTCACACAGACATACTTCTCCATCTACACATTCTCCAATGTCATTTATATGGACAATGGAAATGATCAGCTTCCTATTGTCTCTTGCTGATAAGAATCATTTCATAGCAGACCCATTTTTAATATGATCATTTGCGTTCTTCGCCTACACTGAGATTTTACTCACACTAGCACATAGTGACCCAAAGAATGGCTATTTAATTTATTAGTGATCTTTTTTGCATTACTGTGCAGAATGTCTTTCTGAAATCTACTTATATCACATATGCAACTACCGGAATACTCTAATAAAAGAATGCTATTAGATATTTTGTAATGACTTTATAATGAAGCTGTTAGAATTCTGTTTAACAAGGAAACTTTTTTTGGCAAGAAATGTTTTATAAAAGTAAAACAGACAGTCTTCTTCTTTCAGCTTTTCCCGGTTATGGGTTGCCACAGCAGATCACTATCTGCTCATGATTGGCAGTGGAGTTTTATGGGGTTGAATTGCCAGACTGGTGCCCAACCTTCCACAGAAGGCACACTCATGCCTAGGGCCAATTTAGTGTGTCCAATCCACCTACAGCATGTCTTTGGGAGGAAACCGGAGCACCTGGAGGAAACCCACATGACCACAGAGAGGACATGCAGACTCTGCACAGAAGGCACCCCAGCCGAGGGTCGAACTGGAGAACCTCTTGCTGTGAGGCAGCAACGCTAACCGCTGCACCACCATGGCCACCCACAAAAGTAAAACAGACAGTGATAGGATAATATTTGCCCCCATTTATGCTAATTTAGTGATGCATATTTGGATAATAAAAATTTACTCACTTTCCCTTACGATTATGTAGGGATGTTTTGAAACTGTCTTATTTTTAGTGTTTAAAGCTAAGGAAGATCAGCTGCATCACTTTGTAAAGGATATAAAAAAGACATAATTAGTCTTGACACATGAAAATAAAACTGTTTTTTTATATGTAAAAGGTGATAAATAGAAGTAAAGCTGGATGTAGACATAATTATAAACTTCAAGGAACAAGCTTCTATATGCAGTTAACTCTCGCATTACTTTAATATATTTTTTTTAAATGTTTATCTTATAATGAATTTGTAAGAACACAGAAACTGTACTTGAGAAGTCTTTTTTTTTTTTTTTTTTTTTTTTTTAGGTAGGAAGAGATTTTTCAGCTGTATACTGAAAATCATTCTTCTCCTTAAAATGTCTTTTTGCTGGGAATGTAAGTCTCCCTATACCCCCTGAAAGTTTATATATATATATATATATATATATATATATATATATATATATATATATATATATAGATAGATATAGATATAGATATATATATTTAGACTCTGAGTTTGCCATACCTTGGAGAAAAGGAAGTATTTTGAGAAATGACATCTTGGACTTAGAATATGTAAGTAAGATCTTAAGGACGATCATTCGTTTCATTTGGGACTTTCTGTTGCGGGTCTCGATATTTCAAATGGTTAATGATTTTTCATCGAAATAAAGAAATTTTGCTTAATATTACACATAAATAATAAAATGAAACAAAATAATTTTCCCAAAATTTAAAAAGTAAGAAAAGTGAAAATGCTAAGGCATAATCATACTTTGTATTCCTCTGGAAAATACTCACCTACTAGCTTCGCTCTACTTCTGTGATCTTGTAAAACCTAAATATAGTTCTGTGTTTTTATAAAAGCTTCCAGATATTGCTCTCTGTAAAACTCTTTGTTCTGTAAATATTCTACATATTGTATAAACTCCAATTATTGTTCACTGTAAAATTGTTTGTATCAACTAATTTTATCTGTATTGTAGCTTTTCTCCCTGGGCCTCCTCTGAAAATGGTCTACCACCCAGTCTAACTATCCTGGTAAACAAAAGTAAATAAATAATATATTCTTGAGGTAGGAAAAGCAATGAAAAAAAATGCAGTTTAAAAATTGGTCTGTTTTGAAACTGGATTCAGAATTAGCAAGCCCAGATGTTGACAGAAAGACTTACAGTTTCTAATAGAACACTTTGAGGCCAGATTCCATAAAGCTCATGGAAGCTATTTATGGACAGCACAGCATATCAAAGGTCATGATTTCAGAAAACATGCAGAAGGCACATAGACTGCGTAGCTATTCAGCATTGGATAATTATGGATTCTGCACACACCTGTCTGATTCCAAGACATATTTTGCACACCCAACACAGCTTAACGAGACAAGCTGCCATACTGACTCTGTTTATGAAATCCTTAGCATATGCTTTACAGACCTTAAGGAAGAAAAAGTTACTACTATGGATAATGCCGAATTCTGTAGTAATACCCCCAAAAAACATAAAAATGCAACCTGCTGTTAATGGACTGCAATAGGCTGCAGTTATACAGGCCATGGATAAGGATGTGGCTGTGCACCTTAGAAGGCAGGCAGCTGGAGTGAGAGCAAGGCTGTAACTAAACCAGTTGTCAGAATAGCAAATAATTGACAGGAACAAACTAGACAGACAACTAGCACAGGCTGTATGCAACAAGTGTGCTCCACACATGTCTGTGCAGACCCTAGAAGGAAAATCCATCCCCCTTGAAAGCAAAGTGTGTCTCAGCCTGGGTGTACTTGCATCTGGGACATTCCAGAAACACATGGAGGATGCTGTGGGAGTATCCTGGACAGCTTCCATTCATATACTAACAAAATTCCTGGAAGCAATGTGCAGAAATGAGGATGACTACATCCAATTTCCTTCCAACCCCATGGAGTGCAGAACTGTAATGCACAAGTTTTACAGCATCACAAACTTCCCCAAGCCTCATTGCAAGCACACACATACCTATCAAGAAACCAGTACATCATGATGCAGACTGATACATAAACAGAAAGGACTGTCCATTAATCAACTGTCAGGCTGTGTGTGCAGCAGATGGCAGCATAACAAATATTATGGCAACACACACTGGAATTGTTCATAATACTGCCATTTGGAGGGTAGGTGGTCTGACAGTTGCATTCCAGCAATGTGAAATACCTGAGGGACTACTAAGAACACAGCTAGGATGTAAGCTAAGGATACCCCTTCCAACAATATCCCTGCTGACCAAATATGCTTTTATTCCCCACAACAGGTGAATCTGGTTATCCAATTGAGCCGTGACTAATGACACCGTACCATAAACCATTCAATCCTGCAGTAAAGGCTTACAATAGAGCTCATGCAACAACCAGAAACAATATGGAGCATGTGTTTGGTGTTCTGAAAGCTAGGTTCAGATGTCTGGACACATCTGGGGTGCACTGCAATATACATCTGAGAAGGCAGCACAGATGATAACTGTACACAGTATGCTAGCTAGAGCACATAGAGGTCTTCCAGCTGCAGGTGTGGCTGAACTACCCCAAGAACCACAGATGTCTGAAGATGACATCCCACAAGTATCAGAGGAAGAAGAGCAGGAGGATACAGGGGGCAGAAGACACAGGTGTAGGCAGTATAAGATGTAACTATAAGTGCAGGCCCAGGCAACATGGGCATCTGATCTGACATCTGATCCACAACTTTGAGTCATGACAAGCCACACGTGCATGAGTACACACATTAAATATTGATGTTCAGGTGTTGCCCCACTAAAGCAACACAGACTGCATCTAATGGTGACTACCCAGTAGATGTACACAACGAGCATCAGACATAACAACATGATAGTAACATATAACATTATAAACATAAACAAATCTGTCACAGCAGGGATCATCAACTCTGGGTACAACTAACACAGGTATGCATACAGGCTCAGATTGTTGTACCAGTGTATTGTAAACAATAAGGGACACATACATCAATGCAACACATTCCCATTTCTACACTATGATAAAATGAAAAAAGAGAAACAACACAGAATGTAATACAGAACATTTAATATCACAAGCCAACTATATCACAGTGAACTATGGATAAAGTAATGTAATACATAGCATCACCTATAGTTATTAAACTGTTGGACTCACTCTAATGCAGTCTAGGGTGACCATGCTGATGGCTCACATGGTGGTCTGCTCTGCCCCTACCATGTACAGAAACATTTGGTTCAGGTCGTACCACAGAGGATCCCAATGGGATGACACCACCATGTTGAGGAGAAGGAGCATTACTGCAACTTGACCGTCTGGTCATGACTGGTGGGACCACTTGTAAATGGTCCAGCAATGGAAGTGTATGGATGTTGGAGCATATACAGTGATGCTCAATGTGCAAGGTTAGTTCTGCTGAGAGATGGCTGGATTCTTCCATGTTACAATCGGCTAAGCACAGTTAGGGAATGCAGAACCCTGCTTGTACTATGGCACTACTGCAGTGCTGTAGAGGCTAAGGTTTTTACTGACTATGCCATAGGCAGCATACTTTCATTTGGAGCAGCCAGTGATGCAATTGAGTCACTGAGTCTGCACTTCTGTTTTTCATGCAGCACACACTGCTGGTATGCAGAATGATCTGTGTCATGGACAAGTACATGGATGTTTTATCCATGACATTGCTGGGAATGTTTTTATGCCTGTAGGAGAAGGTGGACACCCTCTGACACCTGGCCATGCACACCATCTGATATTTACTTTTACTGCAATGGCCAGTACCAATGTGCTGTAGGGAACTGTCAAACATCAGCAGTAGACTCAACTTGGACTTTTTGATCACAGGCCTCATCCTGTCCACCATCAGATATGCCTTCATTGTCAGAATGGCTGGACAAGTTTCCCTCTACATATGAAGCTACAACTGCATTCACATGACTGTCATCATCTTGGCCAGACTGTATGACCATGTCACTGTCCTGTATGCCAGGGGCCATGTTAGCATACTGAGACACATCAGATCCTGCATCATGATAACTGGACAGGCTAATGGAGGATACAGGCAGCTGATGTGCTAAAAGAAGAGGCAGATGACACAGATCAGGACAATGTGCTTTCATTGCATGCTGTATAAAGAAATATGACATATACATCTCACTAATGTTACACATAATAATGACTTACGATTAGGTCTTGTCTGTGTATGGGTCACAGAATCTACATAACAGGGAGTGACAATTAGGTTACATATCCAACATACGTGACATATGTGATGAATACAAACACAACACACCTAATACGTCCTCATGGGAAGATGGTGCAGTAGAAGAGGGATGAACTTAATGACATCATTGGCAGCAGCAACTATTCCAACATACAGTTGGCACTACATAGACATACTACTTGTCTGTGCACTTGATGATGATGTAGTCTGTCTTATGAAGGGGTTGAATGACATAGTATTAATGGGGAGCAAAAACAGGAATAACAACAATGACATGTATGAAAGATAGATAATAGCATACCAGTGACAGACTCCTGCTGTTGTGAGTTTGTGTGTTGTAGAAAGGCAACACAGTCATGCATGGTGGCAACAGAATACTGACAGCATGGTGTATACAACGCAGTAACAGGGGCTGCAGATGCTCACATGACAGATGTTGCACCTGTCAGACAGATGGCCTTGTGTAGAAAAACAAGGACATTAATATCATGCATACCAGGTCTGCTACACATTGCTGCAAAGTATGGACCTGTTGTGGTAACATACCTGATCTGTCGGCACCTGCACCTACATGGCTTAGCCCCCACTGGATGTACTTGCAGTGCACAATGTTAGGAAAATATCATTCTGACAGTAAACAGCAGTGCCATTGACATGACGCTGAGGCAATAACAGGGAGTGGTCACAGTAACACTGTATGGAGACACTCACCTGCCATTTCCTGGTATTGAGCAGAATTAGATGGACCTGTGAACATTAATGCAGACTGCATTGCACATGTTGATTGCACTGTTCTATCTGTACTGCAGTTGTATTGGTAAATGAAGTACATTCATCATCATTCATTGTCATCACCCTGTGTGGATCTGTGTGCACAATTCAATTCTTCTGCTGTAAATCCAAAATGACAATATATGAATTACATGTAACAGCAATATGCAATGATTTACTCTATAATCATCCATGTTATGCAAAGTAATACATACATGTTCAGCCTGGAATTCTTGCTTCTATCCCACCCCTGAGGATGCATTGCTCTACACTCACCATATGCAGGGAGGCAAGAAATAATGTGATCTCATGGGAGGGGTCAATGGTGTTCCACCGTTGGTGGCATCCCTCAATCTCATATCATTGTATCCTGTTAGCAACACAGAGAATCATGTCAGAGCAGCAATTTTACAGGCCTCAAGGGATTTATTCTGACCTCCAACCACATTAATCACATTGGTGATGTTAGCCAATACTTCATTCTTCCACACTGTATTCTCTGCATATCGAAGGAGTCTCTGTCCATGCTGTCGCAGAGCATCTAGCATTATGTCATTTTCCTGTGGGGAGAAATTGTCATCCTTAGGTCTGTTTGCCATCTGAAACTCAGTGATATGCACATGATCATATTCCTCTGGGGGCCCAGTTATGCAGATGATTATGTGGACAGCTTATGTCACCATAAACATTATGCATTCCTGTGCAATGCAAAAGTCTATGAAACACTGACTGTGACATATATTAATGTGACATATAAAAAGTAACAACAATGCCTGCATAGATAACAGCTGTAAAATCAACATAACTCCTAATACATGTAGAGACTGTCTGTGGGATTCAAACACCTTACGCAACATATCCATTGAATGAAAGTCCAAAGACAACAGCATCATGCCACAGAAATCCACAAAAATACACAAATTATAAATTAAACAGCTTACAGAAAGTGTCAGAAAATCTCAGTATCCATAACCAGGCCACAAAGTATACAGATCCTTTTTATATTGAGATGGCAGTTATAAGTCTTGTGTTAAGAACCATGGATGAAGAGGTATCCATAACAGCAAAAGGGCGTAGTACATATGATGGACAATGTCAGAATCCATAGGTTTCTGTAAGTACACCAGAGAGTAACACATATGGATGATCTGTACATCTGTCTTTATACACTTTTCACTTTTGCTATGTAAATCTGTCCCTACAACTGACATTTGGGAAATGAAAGCATGTCTTTAATGCAGATTGCAACACCTGTATGCATAAAGGCAAATCAAACAGAACTACAGTAAGTAACAAGCATTTGTTTTAAAGCATACATTTTCAATAAAAATAACTCAAAATAGGTACATTTAAGAAAGACTAACATTAACAGAGGTAATATTCCCCAAAACAGAAATGCTAGCAGGTGACAATTTACCTTATCAGCTACCTATGTATCACAGAAAGTAAGAGCACCTAATGTGTATCCGTCTTTAAGTACCATTTGCACCATACATGATTAATGATGTTCATTTCAGGTTTTAGAATCCCATTTTTGCACAACTACCTAACATCTCAAAATTTGTTGCATTAACCAATAGCTCGGTGTAATGGGAAGGTGCTCCAGGCAAGTATCCAATAGGTACCGATAAACATGTGTAGCATGTGCCCATTATCTTCCAATGATCTGATAACATGACGTAAGTGCCAGGTTTAAATATTGATTTTGATATATTTACAGGTCATACCATTGCTACCTGCAAACAGAATGGGACCTCAGTGAGCAATTTTCCATTTTTGCTACATTTTCCATTGGAGTATCAAGATGGCCACTTCCAGGAGGCTGCAGCATGTCCATGCACCCAAATGGGCTGAGAAGGAGATCACACACCTACTCTCTATGCTGGAGTGGAGCATTGGATGAGAACCAGGCCTAGGAATTTTGTGATGATCAACATTTGGAACCGGTTTACAAGGGAACACCAATGATGTATGGGGATCTACCAGACTGGAGTGCAGATTCACCACCACTACAATGACCTGTGTCAGAGTGGCACTGAGGAGCTTTGTCAGAGGGTTACTGAAGTGAGGAAACAGACAGTGGATCCCTACAGTATGTGTCACAATCCTATGCATAGCTAAGCATTCCTACAGAATTTTGAGATATAACTGTGTCCCAAATATATCAGATACATGGCTTTTATATCCATTAAGTAGCTGTTCTTACAATTAATTCATCTGGATAATTAAGAAGGTGTGGTGACTGCTCTCTATATACGTATGGGTTCTATTCCCATGCTGTTAATTTATGTACTAATGTTTATAATATACATAATTTAGAACTTAGTAGATATATATCTGTTTTCCAACATATAACAACATCATTTCACACATCCATTATAGTCGTGTATCACTGATGCCTATAGAGCCTAGGCTGCTGATGACTACACATTTCGCAGTTATACGTTATAGTACAATGGTATTGCCTACTGTAGCTATATATGTCTGAATAGTAACTCATAAATAACTTCTTTACTTCAGTCCTTCTAATAAAGTAAACATTCTTGTTTAAAGCAAGATGCGTGCCTTTCTGACTGATTACACGTATGTTTTCAGTTATGTGTTGATAGCTATTATTTCTCTAGATTACAATGGCCAATAAGTGTCAGAAGTTTCCATATTCATCTGTTATGCACAGGAATACAAATAAACACAAGAAGAAGAAAGCTAGCTGACATGCCTGCAATTTGGTGTGCTGTTGATTAAACTCCACATAAAGGAAACATATCATTAAATTATCTTGGTTTATTTTACATAGTCACATATTTTTCTTTACACAAATGCTTATTAATATTAATGTTTATTTTGCACATAGTTGCAAATAACTCAGTTGTTCTTCCAATTTCTATGGACTAACGGTCTGTTAACAGCATCTCTATAAGTGCAGGGTTAGTAAAGCTCGCTACAAACTGTCATATGTCTGACAAAGTTTTGTGTGATATGGTATTAATGTTAAAAGTGCTACCAAGTGTTGTTTAGTCATTCATTATTAAATTCACTCCAACAGCCACCTCGTTATCCTTATCTTTTGAGGGAGTCACATGATCAGAGTTACAGCTGAAATGCAGAACAGGGAGATACATTGATGTATGCATTTGATTTGTGATGTGCACTTTGCCAAGGAATATCTTTAAATGCAGCCTTTTCATATACCTTACTGAGTCCCTGATGTACAGCACCTTTTATGTCCGTTAACAGACGCTCTGTGATACATGACCCTGTCCCACTGTCCTACTGTCAGTGGGATGAAGGATTTCCATTGCTGTTAAAGGTTGTGACCACAGTGCTGACATGAATTCATTCTTGCTAAGTATTTACCTACATGCCCAGCACGTGTTAATTTTTTGAAATCCTAAGCAGTGATCCATATTAGTAGCACATCCCCATCCAGATGATGTCATAACCCCAAGTCTTTTCAGTGCAATCACACACACATACTCTCAGTCAAGTTGGATTAGCTAGACAGGTAGGTGGCAAGGTTAGCTTTTATATTAGAATTGTACATTTGAATCTCATGTAGCTCAAAGTTGTAAAAGTTTGTATGCAACATTACAAAATGTGAACGATGATTATCTTATGTTTTTCAGAAGTAAATAGTTTAGAAGCTGATCTGAGCAATGTATATTCCTATTATTTGAGGACTACATCATTCATAGTTGCTCTTTTCTTTTTTCAGATGGTGAGGACAGGACCTGGAATCATGCCCTGTGCATCAGGCAGATGCAGAGGCTTGAAGAGCAGTGGAGGAAACAAGTTATGTGGAATAATGTTTCTATTTACTTAATGAAATGCATCTGATCCTTGTTACAGGCCTGTATTTTTTACATTACTGTGTATATTGCTTAGAATGCCTGAATACCCATCATGCATCAATAAGGTAAGTGCAATAATCACGCTACACCTGTGCTTAAAAGTCTGATTGAAATACAGATTGTTGAAATATTTAGCAGCAAGCCATGTTTTCTGAAGATAGTTATTGAAATTTAGGCCACAATGTAAATGACATTCTGGTTTGTGTGACTGTCACACATACTTTGAGATGGATGTTTTACATACATGTCTGTAGTGTTTTGATTGTTGCTTATAATTTATGTGCTGCCACACGTGTATGTGTGGATATGTTTCCCAGTGACTGACCTGTTATGCATTGCCTGCCTATTCACAGACTGAACTGGTGGCTGCTGTGTTAATGCTCACACTGTTGTTTGCAGACCATGTGGCATGCCTTTCAGTTCAACATTGGTATTGCATCTGCCTATAACACTTTGGTGTTTTTGATATAACATAGCTGTATCCTGTGTTTGTGGATACTTCTGGAGATAGGCATGTCTTCACAAAATTTCATATCAGCAAGCAACATCAGGATGTTTGTATTTTGCAGGCTACCGATTGCTAATAATTGTAGGTAGGTCATGCATACAGTTGTACACATGCAATACTGTTTCTCATGTGTCACAGGCTGTGATGATTGAAAATGATAAGCATGTGTTGCTGTTGTATTTATTATATTGATGTGAGTTCAACCAATTCCCATGCTGCCGGGCTTAGATGTTTGTCATATGGCTGGCCTAGTTTCCACAACATTGTCACTTTGTCTTCATTTTAACAATGTCACTTGGTGGCTGTTCATATGACTCATTACATGCAGATACTACAATTTACATTCATGCACACACATAACTACTTAGGAAACCCATGCAAGGGAAAAATAATATAAATAACGACATGCAGGCACTCAGCTGGACAGGCTACTGAGGCAGGTAACAGTATTAAAAAGTGTAGGTCCCAATAATAATGTTATCTTGATGTTTACAAATTGTATTTTGTCAGCCTTCAGTTATGTTAATGTGGCATGAGCCAGTGTTGGGCATGATTCCATTCATATGTCAGGATATGTTACATGTGCTTGCTTTGCATGTGTTTGTCATGCTTCCTGCTGGAGAATATTCAATTGTTCAGGTGATTTCATGATTTCCACTGGTAAGCTGTGATATGCATGCCATTGCACAGCCTTGACTGAATGGCTCACATTGGATACATTCTCCCCAATATGTTCTGTTATTGGAGATGTCCATGACTATGGACAAAGTGGTACAGGGAAGGTGTTGTATGCATTAAGAACCATTCACTAGCAGCAATTGTGTTACTTGTAATTGTGTTCTTTGCTAATGTTTGCAGTACTTTTGTTTGAAGTTCGTTGAATGATACTGCACCTTCAGTGCCATATTTGTATTTGCAGAACTCACAAGTGGATGGGATGTTAATTAGAGTGCGTTAGATTTCAAATGTGCACATCCATTTCATTTTAAAGTCAGCTATGACCTTCATGTGAATGTGTGACATGACAGGCAGTTGATTTTCATTTCTGTCATGTTTTCTGATTCATCTTGACAGAGCATGGGACCCATGGATGATTGCTGATCAGACTCAGACTATGAGTAAATGCTAGGCTACTGCTGGAGTCCTCAGATGATCACGATAATAATGAGGAGGCTGGACTGACATCTGCATGAGCCGTAGCACCTGCTGCACCCTGCAGGAGATGATGCAGGACCAGAACAGAGACAATTATCAGAAGGAGAACTGGGAGGTTGTGACCGAAGTGTTTTAAAAACAGATGAGGGACATGATGGTGAACTTCTTCCAGGACACAGCATGACCTATGCATGACTCATTCAGTAAAATAGTCCAGGAGAATATTCATGAGGCTCACCCCCATCAGGCTGGTCCCACAGGTGCGTAAGTATTGCCTGTGTGCTCCAGTTGTATTATGCTGCCAAAATGCTGATTGACATATATCTGATTGGACTGTATTGGCATGCCATGCTTATATGTTACATGTGCAAGCATACCATGCAGATATCATCATGTGACATAACACACATTAGCACATTATACTACCCTCCCACATTCAGCTGTCCTTGCATTGTGGCAGTTAACCTGCAGCTAGTGCTGCTATAATTAGCTTGTAAACATGTGTGTTACTGAAGCAAACTGACAGACAACAGATTTTGTTCGTAGCCCAGCATTCCCATTGTGGTATAGTTAGGATTTATGTATTGCCATATGTATGTGCTACAGAAGAATATGTTATTTCCCATCTGTTTTGGATGACTGTTGTCATGCTGCCTCACTGGCATGATGTGATATTGTGTGCCATGTGTTGGCAATGATGATGCCATATGGGGTCATGTACCTCATACCTATGGACAGTCCTCCTTTTCTGACGCCATCAAATGCCAGTGTAGTATTAATGTATACACCATAGTGGGAATAATTTGTTCTGTAACAGTATATTTGCTATATGGTGCATTTCCAGATCTATTCTTTATTCACATAAGTTTACACTTCTGGCAATATTTGTACACATTAACCAATGATCGTACGTATCTCTGCACATAGTGCAATCCACACTGACACACCATTGTACCTTTGACATTCTAACATTCATTGACTTATAGTGGATGTGCTGTAATAATGCTTACAGGAGTGTACTCTGATCATCAATGAACATGGTGTGTGACATACATCTGCGATTACTTATTCAACATTAGCATGATAGGATATGTGCATGCAAGTGAATTTCTTAACTTGCTAACCTATGCCTGTTGAACTTACATTATTACAGTTTACATATGTGTGATTTATACATGCCTGTTTCTGTGGACGTCAGAAGTCAGCCTACAAATGTGATATATATTTGGGATTTACTTAAATATATTTTGGGTTGGATTTGACAGCACCCTGTATACTGTACACAACCATTTGCAATGTGTAAATTTACTTTGTTGTCCTGTTTTTGCCTGATGTGGGCCCAAGTTGTCCACCTCACCTCTACCCTTCATATTTGCATAATGATAAGTATCGTGTGTTATGCTGCTGATATGGTGAACATGTGCCAAATGTATGGTCATTATACAGATGCAGGACATCTGCACACAAGTCACTGGCTTCTGATTGCAAAACATCCTTGTTTTCATTATACTTGTATGTTATCCAGTGTACTTTGTTGAAATTCATGTGCACAACCTGATTTTTTTAAGCTGTAGTGTTATTTTTTGCAAATATAAAAAAAAAAAACAAGCAGAAACTTTGTAGTGTGGATGGTATAAAGTTCACTCATTGAAATATGTTATGCACCTAGTTCATTAATAAAAATTGAACTTTAAAATACTTACTACAAAATAGTAAAATAAAAAAGTAGGTAGTCCACAGCTGAGTTAAGAATGTAATATTCTTTATTAAAACACACAAACAAGTGATCCTAGTTGAGTATAATGAAAAATATTAAAGATATTCATTATTTATGTATAATCAGGTTTATATTCTTACCATTGGTGTGTTTACGTGTATTGACATTGCTTTCATGTATGTTCCCTTTAAGTCACTGGCAGTCATATGTATGTGCCTAGACCTGTGTGTTGCCATTGAATGACATATGTGTGCCACATTTATGCATTTCATTGCACTCTTGTTTGGGGTGTGTACACCCACTTATGTATTTAGCAGCTATTTTGCTGCTTTGCTGCTGTACTGCTGTTTGGCACTGTGCTTGGTTGTTTGCCTTTCGCATGCATGGTCAGAGATTTGGTTCTGTCCTCAGTTGGAGTTATCTGGCATCTTTTAGATCTGTGTTTGCTCTTCTGTGATGTTGCTTGGCTTACACTTGCACTGCTGACAAATTATTTGAATATGTGTTCATTTATCCAATGTGTACTGTGATCCTTATGTATCCCCCTCAGGATACATCTACCATTAGTCATACACATCCAGGTATGACTGACACACAGTTTGCAACATGCTATAACATGATAATGCATAGGCAGATATGGTTTTCTACATTTCACCATGGCTGGTATGCATGCCCACCCTGCTTGACAACTTTCCATTGTCCATGTTGTACAGTGTGCTGTTGGTTTAACTTGCCTGTCCTTACTGTTATTTTTCTAATTTTTGTCTGTCATGTGTTTCATATTTGTTCTATAGGTATACCTGCTATGTTGATCTTCTCCACCTCTTTCACAATCTCTACCTTTCCTTCTATATAAAAAAAAATAAACAGTGGGGCTTATTCCCACCAAAAAAATTGCCCATAGTCCTCTGACTTTTCCTCTGACTTTCCTGTTCCAGCATCTCTCTTGTGTGTCCCTGTTCAACCAGAGCCCACATCTTCTTTTCTATATCCCACTTTCCTTGGGTGTGTGCATTACTTGTTCTCCCCAAACCAGTCCTGTATTTAAAGTGTTTTTTTGATTGCATCTGCTTTATTTTCTGATAAAATAAAGAAAAAATACTTGTTTTCCTGCCTTTCTAAGCTAGTATAGTCCAGTTTTCACATTAGTGCTGAATTCAGGACTGTGTTACAAGTTTCTGTGTTTGCCCACACCTTACTTGGATAGAAGGAAGTTTCTCTGTTCACCTGTGAGAGGAGGGAGCTTTGAGCAGCCTATCTGTCCCTGGAGAAATGGTTTCAGCCCAGAAATTAGTAGTTTATTGGTCATTTTGGGCGAATTTCTATCTTTTTCATTTCCCTGCTATAAAACCCGCATTTGTGAGGTTTTTGCACTTGTACATAGCTTAGCAAGCTTCTGCTTGGTGCACTGCAGAGTTCTGCAGCAGCAGAGAGACAAAAGAGAGACTTTGGAGTGATTAAGTATCATTGTTCTGCATTTTATTGCTGCCTTTAGCTAATTCCACCTAAAACGCCAATTTTTTAGAGTTCTGTGATTTAAAAAGCTTGTTTCAGATACATATTGTACTTATTTTACTGCCTGCAGTTTAACAAAGTTGTTTTTGTGTTTAAATTACCTGTTTAACTGTTATAGGCTACACACTCAAGTGTGATAGCCATTTCTGTACATTTAAAATGTATTTTTTATTGTATCTGCTTTATTTTTTGAAAAAAAAACAAACAAAAAAAACAAAAACAAAAAAAATACTTGTTTTCCCATCTTTCTAAGCTAGTATAGTCCGGTTTTCAGGTTAGTACTGAATTCAGGGCTGTGTTACAAGTTTCTGTGTTTGCCCACACCTTACTTGGATATAAGGAAGTTTCTCTGTTCATCTGTGAGAGAGGGGAGCTAAGAGCAGCCTATCTGTCCCTGGAGGAGTGGTTTTAGCCCAGAAATTAGTCGTTTATTGGCCATTTTAATTTCTCTCTCTTTCATTTCCCTGCTATAAATACTGCAATTGTGAGATTTCTGCACTTGTATACAGCTCAGCAAGCTCCTGCCTGGTACCCTGCAGAGTTCTACAGCAGCAGAGAGACAAAAGAGAGACTTTGGAGTGATTAAGTATCATTTTTCTGCATTTTCTTGCTGCCTTTAGCTAATTCTACTTAAAACACAGATTTGTTAGAGTTTCTGTGATTTAAAAAGCTTCTTTCAGATACATATTGTACTTATTTTACTGCCTGTACTTTAACAAAGTATTTTTTGTGTTTAAATTACCTGTTTAACGGTTGTAGGCTACACACTCAAGTGTGATAGCCATTTCTGTGCATTTAAAGTGTTTTTTTGATTGTATCTGCTTTATTTTCTGAAAACAAAACAAAAACAATACCTGTTTTCCCATCTTTCTAAGCTAGTATAGTCCAGTTTTCAGGTTACTGCTAAATTCAGGGCTGTGTTACAAGTTTCTGCGTTTGCCCATACCTTACTTGGATAGAAGGAAGTTTCTCTGTTCACATGTAAGAGAGGAAAGCTTTGAGCAGCCTATCTCTTCCTGGAGGAGTGGTTTCAGTCCAGAAATTAGTAGTTTATTGGCCATTTTGGGCTAATTTCTCTCTCTTTCATTTCCCTGCTATAAAACCCGCATTTGCATAGATTTGCATGCCGGGCAGCGCCGGTTAGCTGGGGTATAACTATTCCTGGCTCCACAAAGTCTACTCTTCAATTTTTCCCTTTGAACTAGACAAACTTTCAGCTTAAGCACTCAAACCATTCACTTCTCAGCCCAGCACTTGCTCAAAACTCATAGCAAGCATTAAAAACCTTAGCACTAGATCCCTCTATACTGTAGAAAAGGACAAGGCTCTCTATTCGACCCTACCAGCCATTCAGTAAAACAGTTCACTGTACCTATCAAGGCATGTCCAAAGGGCAGTTTCAGAAGAATGTAGTACCCCTGAAATCACAGACACTCAGGTTAAAACAGCCCTCTCCAAAGCCAAAAACACACCATCAATGGGACCAGATGGTATCCCAAGCTGTGTCCTACACAAGCTCAAAGATGAACTAACCCCTCACCTAAACACACTGTTCAAACTCAGCCTCTCCACATAGAGTGGTGCACAGCAATGGTTATTCCACTCCACAAAGGTGGAGCCACAACAGACCCTGGAAACTAACATCCTATAAGCCTGACTAGCTTGGTCTGCAAGGCCATGGAGTGCATCATCATGGATCTCATTAACAGAGACATTGGGAACCTCCAAACACTGGACCCTACCCAGTTTGGCTTTGTTAAGGGCAGATCATGCCTCCTAAACCTAGTGGGCTTTTTTGAGATAGTTACCAAGGCTATAGACAAGGGAAGGTGGTCCACACAGCCTACCTAGACTTCACAAAGGCCTTCAACACCATTCTCCATTCAGATATTATAGACAAGCTCGCCAGGCTGAACATAAACCCCTACATCACAAGATGGGGTGCCAACTGGCTCACGGACAGAACCCACATGGTAAGTGTTGTGGGAGCTAGGTCTGACTCTAAACCAGTTACAAGTGGCATTCCCCAGGGCTCAGTCCTGGGACCTCTCCTGTTCGGCATATACTTCTTAGAGGTACAGGCATGCACAGGAGGACTATGGTTGACCAAGTTTACAGATGACTGCAAACTAGGGGCTATAATTGACTCCCCAGCTGACACAGACATCATCCAAAAGGGTCTCACTGAGACAGATACCTGGTGTCAAAACTATGGCCTCAAGCTAAATGCCAAAAAGTGCATAGTCATCCTCTTTGGAAAAAACATAGTACCCACAAACTACCACATAAGTTGTAGCCCCCTAAATACGGAAGATGTAATAAGGGATCTGGGGACTCAAGTAGATAGTAACCTCTCCTTTGATAATCACAGAAAATCCTTCTATGTGGCCCACCTAATCACAAAAGGGTTTGCATCCAGATCAAAGGAGGTCATTGTGCCCCTCTACGCATCACTCATCAGACCCATCATAGAGTACAACACCCCATTTGGGATGTACCTTAGAAGACACTTGCAACAGCTGGAAAGACCACAGAAGTACCTCACCAAGAGGATCACTGGCCTCAAACAGATGCCCTATGAAGCTCGACTGAAGAAACTCCAGCTGTACTCGGTTGCATACCACCTACTCAGAGGTGATTTCTGCCTGACATGCAAGGCCATGACCAACCCCAGAATTGATGGACATGCTCCACCTAAAGAAAACCATATCCCCTCGAACCACACGCTCTATGGATCTAAACCTTACCACAACAATAAATAGGAAGTGCTGGAGGGATAGATTCCTGTCCCAGAGACTTCCCATGATCTGGAACAGGATTACAATCTACATTTGGCAGAGCTGCTCGCTAACCTTCTTCAAGAGAAACCTTGAAGAGTGGATGGGAAACAGAAAGTATACCCCGGGGAGCTGAACAGTGGCACAGGAAACTAATCTAAGGGGGCGGCAAAAGCCAACACTTTCTGGCTATGCTTATAAATGTCTTCAGGCAGATAGCCTAGTACCTACCTATGAACCTATGAACCTATGAACATTGTTAGCTAATGTTAGCTCTGGCGATGTGGCCATGACTACCCTTCACCTTGTTTTTTTTTATTAGAAAATGTGTGGATTTTGACAAAAATCCATAAGTGAGAGCATATTTTTATAAAAACAGAGTTAAGATGATATTTTGCAGTTATCCTTAAGCTTACATGAGAGATTCTGCTATAGATGATGTATTTAAGACTGTCAGAATACTTGAACTGTGAGATTCTTTCCATAAATTTGTTTATATACATCACGCATTGATAGCGATTTATCATTACATACTGATTACTTGCAGCTAATGTTCAGTGCACCATTACTACTGGGATGCTCTTCTGTGCACTGCGATATTCTAAGTTCACTGTAGCACATTTGCATATTACATTGTTATCTACAAATTTGCTGCTGATATCAGAGTAATGCACCAGATTCCACAGACTTTACAGAATCCTGCCCTTATTAGAAAATATTAACAGTTCCACATTATTTCAGTGTTTTTCTATTTCTAACAAAACTATACTGAAAAATGAAAAAAAACAAGTTAGAAAAATATGAAAAAAGGAACAAAGACAGATAATGGGCTATATTCTGGTAATTTACAGCACCGGCAGCAGTAGCACCTTTCCATTGCAAGCTGTATCATGAGGATTTCAGTACAGAACATAGCTGTACATCACTGATATAAAACAAAGCATTACAACTCTCTACTCTTTTGTTTTTATTCAACATGCATTGATCAGTCTCATTTTTGCTCTGCAAACTCCAAGTATCATCCACCTCTGGTCCAGAATATAGTGGCTTTAGACATTTCTCAGTCAGAGGAATAGCATTCACAATCATCCACTGTAACATTCATCCCAGGTAATCATACCACAGGACCTGTTATTGCATCAGTTACAGGGAGGTTTCCCTCATTGACTGCCATTTTATATTATGTAAATTTGACTGCCTTGTTATATAAAAAAAACTGACCCAATGAGGTCAAGGCAATTTCAACTGCACCTATTGATAGGAAAGAGGCTCTGCCTTGTTTTTTAATTGATACCAGTACATAAAACCTTTCGTCATCCAGTCAGTCAGCCTTGGGATGTTATGACGGCATGACTGGTTCAATGAGGTGATGGAAGCTTCCTTGTCTGCAATATAAATAGGACATGTTGGTGGGACAGGTGTGTGTCTCAGAGACTAATGCTTTTCTGGAACATGCTTCCCATCTCCCATCCATGTGAAGCAGAGTTCTTCCCTAATCCAATTCAAGTGTAACTTGGACCAGTGGCTTGAGAATTGGAAATCTGACCCTGGTCTGGCACTTTTCTCTCTACTAAATAAAAGCAGCTGTAAATATCTGACCACCCATGCCCAAGCCTACACATACCTCTTAAAATATTGCACGGTATAAAAACTTATCAGGAACATTTGGAAAGCATGGCTTGGCTTACAAATGTTCCATGGGGCATTAGCCTAATAATGACCTATGAACCAGTGACCATTGTTATTCCCCTCAAGAGTTCAGGAATTAAAGTGCATTTCTCTTGATAAACCCTGCTTAAAAGTATCAGAATGCCAGGGAGGGAGCAGGTAAAGAATTTGTCCTTTTGGCTATACTTAGAAGTGCAACCAGTGGAACAGCAGATGTTTAATTCATTTCTTCTATAACATTTATAGAATATTTATTATTATTTTCAATTAATAATATTGAAAACTCAAAATACTGAAAGTCAGAATACTGAAAACTCAAAATATTGAAAAGGAAGATTTGCTGTTACCCCACTGTTTTGCAATCCCGGAACTGATATGTATAATTAGCAGAGGGTGTGGGGATGGCGGCTTTCCCCCCTGCTTTAAAGAGGTTTCAGTATTTTGACTTTCAATATTATAAATTGCATCTTTTTATATATATATATATATATATATATATATATATATATATATATATATATATACATATGTGTACATTGAATCAACAAAATTACATTTCTCGGAAATGTAATTTCACAAGCCCGTTTTTCTGAAAATGCATTCATCCAAAAACGCACTTTCGTGAAAAAACGATTCAATGAAAAACAAAAAAAAAATATGCAAGGCAGCAAGTCCCCCTGCACCCCCACTACTTGCTGTATATATTCTAACTCCGAGATTGTACTTCTGTGGGAAAAGGGAATATTCCCTTATCCCCACTATGCCGCGATCTACAGTAGCAACCTCGCTTGCTTTTTGTTGAAAGTTTTTTTGTGAAAGTGCGTTTTCAGATGAATGCACTTTCAGAAAAATGGGTTCATGAAATTACATTTCGAAGAAATGTAATTTTTGTGGGTTGAGATAGACCCATATATATTACTGAAATTTCATTTGACCAAGAACAAAATATCTAATTTTCAAAATAATGAAAACTCACTTGACTGAAACTCATAACACTGAAACCTTACAATGCTAAAGTTCAAAATACTAACTTGTAACCCATAGACATGCACACTTGCAACACCAATAACTAACTCTTTCCAGAGCTTAAAAACTACTTACATACCATCTTAACAGAAACCGGACATAAAAAACAAAGAAGGTGGGAGGTCTATGCCCCCCACACCCCCCATTGTGGGAGGCTGTGCCCCCAACAACCCCGTAACTATATACTAACTCCAGAATCGCACTACAGTGGGAAAAAGAGCATATACCTTTTAATCACCTTATAGTTGTCTACACGCTGTAACTACTGCTGGGAACACACAAAACATCCGCCATATTACTTGAGATACTTCCCATAAAAATGTAAACAGACATACCTACATTTAGAAACACTACAGCACTACTTTCTACATCACTATCAGTATTCTGACAATCAGCAGTATAAGTTACAGTAATTCATTTTATCATAAGCAAGTAAAAGGAGAAGGGAAACCCACATCATGTCTATGGCTTGCAATTCAGTATAATGAGATTCAGTCAAATGAGTTTTCAGTATTTTGAAAATTCAATATTATGGTCTCAGTCAAATGAAATTAAGTCAAATTAAATTTCAGTCATATGAAGTAGACCCATATATATATATATATATATATATATATATATATATATATATAGAGAGAGAGAGAGAGAGAGAGAGTGTGAGAGAGATCTACTTCAGTAGATCAACTTACCAGAAAACCGAAGCCCAGATATCCGAGATGAAAGAATCAAACAGACCAGGACACGGAACATACAAAACAGTGAAAACTAACACTGGGAAAATGATAAATAGTCCAACACCAACACATAAACAAACCACACTAAACTCAACCTACCCAAGTGGGGGGGGGGCTTCACCCCCCCACACCCCCTCACTTAAATATATCAACTCTGAGATCGCACTACAGTGTGGAAAAGGGCAAAGGTCAGCAGGGTGGCCAACCGACTCTTTTCCTCTGTTAAACTTCTGCTATTTTGCCGTTTGGTGTCCTGATCTTTTCTGTCTCTTCATCTTGGGTATCTGGGCTTCGATTTTCAGGTAAGTTGATCTACTGAAGTAGACCCATATATATATATATATATATATATATATATATATATATATATATATATATATTTGTATGTGTGTTTTCTGTGTGAGTGTAAGTGTGTGCACATAGATATATATCTATATCTATATCAAATATATATTTCTATATATATTTGTCACTTTTGTTTGGGGTTGGCATTTGTACTGGATACATACATACTCATTTTTGGTCTTCATCTCCAGAATCCTTGTATGTCTTCCAAGTAAGATCTCAGTGCAGCTTTAAAGAATGATGACATTTTATCTTCTCTACATTTCACTAGTCTAGATGGTGCATATTTGTCAAGGATGCACAGCACTATAGTCTTGATGTAGAACAGTATGCTGTGCTTTATTGTCTGTACATGTGTTACATGTAAGATGTAGAATGTGCATGCAGAAGCTGCTATGTTGGCTGTACAATAAACCATCTGTTATACTGCCATCATATCTCCAATCATAATTCAACATGGTGTCAGAAGCCAGATTCAAAGTAATTTACATCTCGCAAAGTGTTCTAAAATGTTAGAAGCCATTTCAGTCTTATCAAAGTGCAATGAAGTGTCCAGAGTTGCATAAATCTCTTCAAATTTCAACGGATGTACACAATAAGTCACATAAACCTCTCCATGATGCAATGAATGTTTAAAGTGCTACAGGTACTTGCATTTACTTTTATGGCATGTCAAATAAATTTTATAAACTGAAAGTGTGCAAGGTATTCGCATTTACTTTAATGGCATGTCAGATGAATTTCACAGAACTGAACCTTTGCTATTTGATGGCAATGTTGCAGAGAACTGGCATGTATATGAAGAAGAATATGATATTTCCATAGTAACTGCATATTCTGATAAAAATTCAAGCACCCAAGCATTTATACTTTTCAATTTAGTTGGCTCAGAGGCCATTGCGCACGAACATTCTTTTGTATATGCACCTGCTGTTTTTGTGGGAGAGGGAGAAAAACACAGTATTATTGCTCAAGTAGAAATGCGGGAAGATCCAGACTATTTAAAATGTAAATTCAGGGAACTCTGTAACCCTCAGACAAATATAACGATGGAAAGGCATAAATTTAACACAAGAAATCAAAAGCATGGTGAAACTATTGAAGCATATGTTACTAATTTATGAAATAAAAGTAAAAGCATGTAAATTTGGGGATTTGCAAGATGATTTAATAAAGACCGCCTTGTGTGTGGTATAAATGATACAGTGAAAAAGATTCTTCTGTGTGATAGTGAATTAACACTCAGCAAATCTATTGAAGTCTGCCATATATGAGCTTGCAGAAAAGCATACAAATATTCTTGCTGTAACTGCTGCTGCAAATGTCAACAGTGTGCAACAGAAATTTAAGACAATAAAGCCTCTTAAGTGTAAACTGAAAAGCTTTACCTCATTAACTCCCACTGTTAATTGTCACAATTGTGGGGAACAGCCATGAATCCAAACAAAAAGGTGTTTAGTTTATGGTCGGCAGTGTTACAAATATAAAAGTGGAATCATTTCAAAAACTTTTGCAAATCAGCACTGACTAATAGTAAGATTAATCCAAAGCGAGCAGTGAATCAAATTGAGACTGTGACAAGCTCAAATGGCAGTGATGAATCGTTTTATGTTAATGGTATTTCTGTGCTTGGTGTAACAATTAACACAGTAAATTCATGCATGTCAGCAAAGAGTGAAATATTTTGTACTGTACAAATTAATGGAAAACCAGTAGAGCTCAAGGTGGACACTGGGTCCAAATTCAATGTCAAGTCAGTGAAACCTTATGCAAAATTATAAGCTGGAGAGCATTTTGATTCCATGAAGTGTACAAAATGAGTTGCTTATGGTAATGAAGAAATTCAGACTGATGGCACTGTAGTCCTTTCTTGCCATTTTGCAGGCAACAGCCTTGATTTGCAATTATATGTAGTTTGCAGAGATGTACAGTCATTACTAGGCCTCAAAGACAGCCTACATATGAGTTTGATTTCACTCAGTAAAGAAGTTCATCACTTCAGTTGAAATGACAATAGTAGTTTTTCACAACATATTTTCAAAGAGTATGCTGATCTCTTCACAGATAAACCTGGTAAGCGTCCAGTTACATATTCCATGAATCTGAACCATGAGGTAAACCCAGCTGTTTGACCAGCAAGTTAGATTCTGGTAGCAATGCAGAGCAAAGTTAAGGGAGAATTAGACAGAATGGTACATTCTGTTGTTCTCATTCCTGTCTCAGAACCTACGGAATGGGTATCGTCTATGGTAGCAGCCAATAAGAAAAGCTCAGATGATATTCGAATATGTATTGCTCCTCATGACTTAACTCATTACATCTGAGTGACACCTCCAGGTGCATCTGCAGTTAAGTCCTCCTGATGCCTCTAAGTGTCAAATATTGTTTGTTCATATTTGCATCAGTAATTTCAAAACCATGTTATGTACAAGGTTTTAAAAGATTTCATGTTAAAGCTCACATAATGGCAAGCTCAACTTCTTTCATATTTGACCTCCATCTAGCGCAGGTAAATAGATATTAACTGTTGTTTTTATGATATTGATTTGCATATATATATAATGTCCACATTTTTTTAATATCTCAAAAACCAAGTAACACAGACAGAACTCCTTAGCCTTATGAAAGCTCTCGGATAGATGAATAAAATGCTACTGACAGTATGTTTGAAACTTGAGTGGTTGCTGGGATATTGTAAGTTGTATACAAAATAATACAAATGTACTTTAATAGTAATTGTGTTTACTGTGATTTATAAAATTTGGTTTAAGACCTAGAACCTAAAGAATACTACCACAATAGAAATAGTTTGTGCTAAAGGGTTTGCATTTATACTTCTTTCATAACCCCTATGTTTCTAGAGATATGATCATTTGTTTGAAATGTGAGGACATAATTTGATTCTGTCAAAAAGCTTAGGCTCCGCCCATTGGAAGTTACAGTACACACTGGAGTGAATGAGTTAAATAAAGCTCTTAAATGTCCTCATCCCAATGTGTACAGTAGAGAAGGAAGTGGCATTAATGCCGAATTGCACAGCTTTCTCAGTTCTAGATGCTAAGAACTTTTGGCAAATTTCCTTGGATCACAGATCGTCTTTATTAATGACTTTTAGTACACCATATGAGAGATATAGATTTTTGAGGATGCCATTTGAGATCAGTTCTGCCAGTGAAGTATTCTAATGTGCCATGGAATAAACATTTGCTGGATGTCCTTGTGCTGTTATAGTTGATGACATTATCATTGTAGACAATGGAGGAAAAAGAACATAACAGAAACTCAGGAAAGTTCTAGGTCATGTATGTGACCTCAACCTCAAGCTGAATCCTTTGAAATCTCAATTCAAATTGAAAGCAGTTGCCTACATCGGTCACATGTTCATAAGTTCAGGCCTTCAACCTGATCCATCAAAAGTAACAACAATCAATGAAATGCCAGTTCCAGAAAACGTTATATCTTTACAGCTTTTCCTGGGTATGATTAACTCTTTGTGAAAGTTAATTCCTAACCTTAGTGAGCTTTCTGCACCATTACGTGAGCTCACATGCAAAGATATACAATGGTCTTGGTATGAGCAGCATGAAGAAGTATTTGATAACTTTGAAAAAGAAAACTTCCAGTCTGCCTACACTGAGCTACTATGATGTCCATAAGCCTGTGACTCTCTCTTGTGATGCTTCTCAATATGGTCTTGTTGCAGCATGTCTTCAGGAAGGCATTCCAGTTGCATATACATCTCATACTTTGACTCCAACAGAAATGCATTATGCACAAATTGAAAAGAAACTTCTTGTAGTTGTGTTTGAATGCTCAAAATTCAGTGACTATATATACAAAAGACCAGTTCAGATCAAAACAGATCATCAGCCATTGGTAATGATTTTGAACAAACCAATACATACCACTCCAGCAAGATTACAACTGCAAAAATACAATTTCAGTATTGTCTACAAGAAAGCAAACACATGTATCTCGCTGATGCTTTGCCTTGAGCACCCAGAAAGTGTCTGAGCAGCATGTAAATGAACCAGGAGATTTTGAAGTTATGGAAGTCAAATACATTTCATCATCATCATGGATTGATGAACTAAGAAACCATACTGCTAAAGACCCAGTGTTTCAAAGACTGAGTAACGTTAATAACCAATGATGGCCAACACGTCAGATAAATTTGCCACTTGAACTTCAGCAGTATCTCCCATACAGACATGAGCTCATTGTAGAAGATGGTACCATTATGAAAGGTTTAAAAGTGGTAGTTCCTAAATCATTGCAAAAGGAGTACATAACAATCCTGCACGGAGGACACGCAGGCACTGAATCAACTAAAAGTAAGGCAAGAGAGATTGTGTTTTGGCCCTTAACATCCAAAGATATTGAAAGAGTTACATATTTCTGTTCAGTTTGCAACAGTAGTAAACCACATCAGCAGAAAGACCCTCTTCAGCTACACCCAATCCCTGATTTATCATGGTCCACAGTTGCTGTATATATTTTTGAATGGAATGGTCAACACTATCTAATATTAGTAAAGTTATCCTCTGGTTGGTTCGAAGTTGACTTACTTCATAACTTGTTATCTATTGCAGTGATTACAAAACTAAAGAGGCATTTCTCAGTTTATGGAAATCTGCATAAAGTCATATTGGATAATGGTGCACAATCTACTAGTCAACTTTTTAAAGAATTTGTTAGATCTTCGGATTTCATTCATGTAACCAATATTCCAGAATATACCCAAGCTAATGGTTTAGCTGATTATGCAGTTCATAATTCAAAACATTTGATGGAAATCTCCAAAAGGAAAAGAAAGGAACTGATGCATTCCTTAATTTACTGAATCTTTGAAACATTCCTCATGACCAGATGGTTGGTTCACCAGCTCAAAGACTGATGTCAAGACAAACACGAACAACTCTTCCAATCAAAAAATGGCTGTTAGTGTCAATCACAAACAACAATGAGGTAGTCAAAGCTCAACTATAGAAAAAACATAATTCGCAAAAGGTATACTATGACAAAACCAGTAAACCTCTTTGACCATTATTGCAAGGTGAAGTTGTCAAAATGTAAACTTTGAAAGGTCATGATCATGTGAGAATCGTAAAAGACATTTGTGTTGAACCAAGGTCTTACATAGTCCAATCAGAAGGTGTAGACTATAGAAAAAAAAAATCTCAACACATTTTGCCTGTCTCAGAGCCAAAGCCACAACAGACCGCATGTACTAGTGATTTCAGTTCCATCCTAAATGCCATTAAAAAACAATTTTAAATTAAAAACCCTATATAGACATAAAAACTTTATGAACCCAAATATTAAAAATACACTAGCAAATGCATACTTAATCCCCTTTCTAAAATATGGTGCTCTCATTTTCACTAATCTACATGCCTCTTTCAAAACAAAACTTGAGTCTTGTTTCTATAAGATTGCTAAATTTGCCACTGGCTCATCCTACCACACCCACCACTGCAATGCCCTTAGAGAACTAAACTGGCTAGAATTCCCAAACAATCTTGAATACGTACAACTAACATTTGCACAAAAATTAGCGCTTAAACTTGACAATGGTTGAGCTTGAAAAATCCATCCTCCCCAGCTACATTCCCACCAGAAACCTTTGTTCAAACAATAGAAAACTAATAGACACACACACAAACCCAGTAAAAGAGCAGGTGAGTTTTCTCTACTCGTACACCATAGCTAAACTATAGAACAACCTACCAAATACTGTTCCTAGTATAGACAACTCCAAGAAGTTTAAACTTACAGTAAAAAGCTACCTCTACAATTCCTGGACCTGCCTTTGCTCAAGATGATATTTCTCTTCCACATCTCTATGTCCTCTTCCCACTCCCACTTTAACACACCCCTCCAGCATCCCTATAACTTTTTTTCCTTGCTCACCCCTCTAATTCCTCAGCTTACAGTATATTAACCACTAACAAAATCTCCCCCTTCTTTACAGCTGCTCAGCTTAACTCAACTCACAATCTCCTGTGACATATCCCTCCTTCCTATTGTGCTTTCTCTTTTACTTCTATTTCCCCACTAACCTTAAAGTCTTAATATTACTTTCCTTTTTCAAACATCTCTTGTAACATTATTTAAATTGTAAAATTGCCATATACATTCATAGTTACCAAATGTTTGCTACACAAATCTGTAACATGAAATGTTGAATATGATGATGTACATACTTGATATATTTACTGCTTTTGTAAAAATACTAGTATATAAACTTTGATGATATATTGTTCTATCTATGTCTACACTGTTTGGAGCTTTTCTCCCTGTACCTCTGTTGAAAATGGGTTTCTGACCCAGTCGGACATTCCCGGTCACCAAATGTCAATGAATAAATAAATAAAGTCACTAACTAATCAACTTCCAGAAAATGGGCAGTCTTGTTTGTTTAATTCTGATATATCAGATGAGGTTTCTGCATCAAATAAATCTCAAGGCAGGTCCTGTTTCTAATTCTACCCAAAATGTATATGTGACAAGAGATGGAAGAGTCTACAAACCAAATCCTAAATATGCACAGTAAATTGCATTTGTAGCCAGATAGCCAAGTTTGAATTCTTTATACAATGTCTAATTATTGAATATGTTTCAAGAAGTATCTATGTAGATCTGTGCATATATTTGCAATAGGCACAAAGTAAAGAGGATGATGTAGAACAGTGTGCTTTGCTTTGTTGTCTGTACCTTATCAGCCACCGTAGTTGAAGGAAGTTTCCAGGTCAGGGGTGGTATTAAGTTTACTGTACTGAGCATGCATTACAAGCAAGATGTAAAATGTGCACGCAGAAGCAGCTATGTCAGGTGTACAATAAACTATCTGTTAAACTGCTATCATGCCTTCACTCATCATTCAACATTGAATAGTTGAGCATCATCTAGACAAGCAATGTGGCTAGTGACATGACCAGTCATTAGACACAGATCCTTTTCCACATGATAAAGTGATCTATTTTTCAGATTTCTGATGCCTTTCATTTTTGTTTGGTATGTTGATTCATTACTATGCCATACTGCAAAGGATCATTGGTGGTCCCTTTGATCCTTTGCTAGGATGCCCATTGTTATGAAGTTGTTTAGAATTTTTTTTTTCAAAATCTTAATCCTAATGTTGGTGACACAAGTCCTGTGATTTGTTATTTTTACTGAGGAAATTAGTTGTGTGTACCTAGCCTTGTACATTTGTTTCCAGTTTTCAGTTTCAGACAATATACCTTGTTAAGGATTACTGAAATCACCTAGCAGTACTGCTTCATTTTTGCAATGCAGTATGTTGAGTCAGGAAAGTACAGTGTTTCATCACTGACTGAATAAAAATAGAATTATACCAGCCTTAATTACTATGGGAATGTCACCGGTACACAAAGTGTACATGCACCAATCTCCAAAGAGATATGGAATTGTCAAAAGTAGAACCCATTTCAGTGTGATTCCAAATAGCATATTGCACCTACTCACGTATAATGTAATAAACTTAATTTTGGATTGAATATTTCTTGCTAATGTTCTGTTTTATCTTGCTGAGGACAAAATGTAGTGGTTGGGATTTTATTAGTTGCTAGTTTGCCTCCATGTTCCACTGAGGTATATCATGTGTTTTTTGAGATGTATTTGCAATGGTTATACAGCTTGTGAAGGTACACCAAGGCAGCTTCATTATAGGTTCATAGCTTCATAGGTTCACACTAGGCTATCTGCCCTAGGGCATTTATAAGCCTAGCCAGAGTGTGTTTGGCTTTACC